>NW_022995120.1:33680-129107 GCF_008704595.1 Diutina rugosa
GGGGTATATATCGGGATGGGGGAGGCGAGGAAACGACGGCACGTAGTCTCTGGCACAAGAACACACCCTCTATAAACACTCCTGGGGGTCTCAAAAAGAAAAACACGTCTCGAGCGCTGGCTTTTAGGGGGGGGAAGGCTGGTTCGTGGTTTGTCCTCGAGAATCGGGCGGCGGTGTGAGGTGGAGGTTCGCGGCGAGAGTGAGCGAGCGAGCGCGAGAGAGCGCGAGCGAGTGTCTCCGGGGATGGAAAAACTGGGCCGTGCAAAAAGGATATTTTTTTGTGCAGACTTTGCTGTGGAAAAAAAAACCAGGTTACAAATGGTGGTAGACTTTTTAGTAATTGGTGGTTTTGATGATGTTAGAGGAGTTTGAGACTGTTTGGATTAGTGTTTTATTGAGGGGGAGTTCATGGGGTGTGGAGTTACACCCCATGGAAAACCTCAAGCTTCGTTGAGATTGGGTCGGGTGGTAATTTCTGATTAGGGTTCTCACACCTGAATAAAGACGTTTTTTGCGCGGGATACCCAGGCTGGGAAAACGGACACCGCCACGATCTGCTGACAAACCAAGCCACCACCACTTAAAGGCGAAATGCTAGTAATTACAATATTAAGAAAATGCTGGCTAAACTAATTGAGGGCGAGAAATTTGTAAAAAGAGTAAGGTTGGTTTGTTATCTTGTGGCTATTGTTTCTTCCTTGAGCCATGGGACCCCTGGGCTCGCTAGCTCTCGGCGACAAGCGGGTGTCGGCCTGCACTTAGTCAAGGTAGCCTCCGATTTTTGCCCCAGCCTCCTTTGCCCAGGAAAAATTTCTCTAGTTACTATTGCCGTTTGTCAAGGGACACGACCCCCTTTTTCGGCCTCGAAAACGCTTTTCCATTGCGGTTACACCCCCTCCCTCCATCCCGGGGGGTGCCTGTCTTGCCGCCAGACCCCGTGTTTTTGTTGCCCAGGGTCTCGCAGCAACCTTTAGTGACAAATAAGCGCTCGGTTTCGGCAGGTCCGGTTCCGAACACCCACTGGGGCAGATTTCCGGGCTCACACCAGCGACGCTTACATATTTCTTAGGTCTAAGACAATACGTACACCCCAGACATGTGAAGCACTAATAACATAGCAATCTTTCCCGAGCCAGTGGTCGTGATTGCGGTTTTTTCTGGTGGGTATACCCCCGTTTTTCGCACCTTTCCCTATTCGATCGTCCACCGCCGGCAATGAGTACATGGTAGACGCTCATGTCAAAAACCCGCAGCCCTCCCCACAGTGCGACCAATTTAAATGAAAATTTTAGCTATCAGCACCTGGGAACCACGGGCTATTCTTAGTTTCAGGTTGCTATTAATAACCTTAGCTCTGACTTCAAATGTTGGGGCTATATAGCCCTTCGCAAGAAATGGTACGACCAGTGATCACGGATATAAGCCGCGGCCACGGTGACTCCATACACTACTCAACCCCGACTAACGTGTGTGCTCGGCGCGAGTGGCCGGCCCGACTACCTCCGAACGACATCGGGGCACCGCCAGCGACACCAGCGACGACATGGCGTGGTAACTGATATGTTTCTAAATAATCACGTGATCTTGTAAATCAACCAGATATACTCATTTCACGGCCAACGTATAGCTGTATTTGATGTCAACTTTCTGATTGGTGGATCAATTTTCTTAGCGGTTGGCTACTCGTACCATAAATTTTTTCACTCGCTCACAGTTGCTAAAGGCTTGAAATTAGCTGCTACCTGTGAAAAATAAAAGAAAAAAAAACGCCACGTCCAAATTGCATGAGCATTTACATCTGAGCCGTTGAAAGTTTACGTGCGCGTGGCCACGTATTTACGTGACCGTATTTACCTCATGATTAAAGGGACTGCTTGGAATGGAAATCAATGGCTAGGACTTAATTGGCTACAATGGCAATTGACTTTAGCTCAATTGTAAAAATTGGCAGACAAACTGTCAAGCTTTGACCAATTATAGATCATCACAGCGTATCGTAGATGATTTGGCCCAAACCTTTCAAGTCACTCAGATCAACACCAAACTTAACGGACGAAATGTATCGTCATTCAGGGAATACTCAATTGATAGGGGATTGCCTGTTCCACCTGGTCAATTGATTTGTAGATAGTGCTAGTTTACAATTTTTAATACAATGTCGATTACTTTTCATCAGTCGTTTATTTACATAGCATCATTAAGGGTTTTGCTTAACGAAGTCTTGACCCTTTTGGATGTTCTTGATCAAGGTTTCCTTGGCGGTCTTGACCATTTCTTCTTCGTAGTCGGCCAATTCACCCAAGTCGTGGATCTTGGCGACACCTTGGGGGCCCAAAGTGACCTTCAGCGAGAAGAATTCGACGCCTTCGGACTTGAACAAGGGCGAGTCGACGAAAGTGGGTTCGATGACGTCGTGTTCGCCGGCCAAACCGTTCAACACCGACCCGGCCATTCTGGCACCGGCTTGGGCCATCGACAAGGTGGCGGAACCAGCACCGTCCTTGGCCTTGACGACTTCGTCACCGCCGAATTGGATACGGTGGATCAAGGCGTCTCTCTTGTCCTTGGCCATGTTCTTGTGCTTGGTTTGCGAGATCAAGGGGACGATGGTGATACCGGAGTGGCCACCGACGACGGTGACCTTTTCGTCGACGGGGTTAGTGCCTTCGACTTCGGAGATGAATCTCAGGGCTCTCAACACGTCCAAAGTGGTGACACCGAACAACTTCTTAGGGTCGTAGACACCGGCGTTCTTGAACACTTCGGCGACAATGGGCACGGTGGAGTTGACGGGGTTGGAGATGATCAAAATGGCGGCCTTGGGGCAGTGTTCGGCGGCGGCCTTGGCCAAGTCTCTGACGATGGAGGCGTTGGTGTTGAACAAGTCGTCTCTGGTCATACCGGGCTTTCTCGGGACCCCGGCGGGGATGATGACGACGTCGGAGCCCTTAAGCGCCTGGTCGATGGCGTCGGGGTTGTACCCCTTGACGGTGGAGTTGGTGGGCACGTGCGACACGTCGGCGCCGACACCGGGGGCGCCCTTGATGTCGTAAAGGGCCAAGTCGGTCACCTTGGGGTTCAACTTCATCAACAACGAGAGCGGTTGACCGATACCACCGCCGGCGCCGAGCACGGCCACCTTGTAGGCGGTGGAGGCGGACTTGGAGAACTGTCTGGTGGCAACCTTGGAGAGCATGTGTGCGGTTGGGAAAAGTGAAATTTTGCGGGCTGGCACCGCGAGCTTTTATATGGCTGGCGGGTGAGATTTTCGGAGCCCGCGCCATCGGCTCCGACCGGTGATTGGCGGAGGCGCACCGCCAATAGATGGGAGGGTTAGACGACAATGGCCAATTGGCACACTAGCAGAAGAGCATAGGCATCAATGGTAGTCCCTTTGTAGTGCTAGTGGTGTGTTTAGTTAGACGTTTGGAGCTCCATGGCTCGTGCCCTGGCGTCCGGCAGTTTCGGAACCACTGGGGGGTTGTCTGGTGAAATTGAGGGGTTTAACCGCTGACTACCAAGAGCGCGGATCAGATCGGAGCACAATAATTGACGGGCGCGAAAAATGGGGTAACCAGGGGCAATGGGGAAAGAGGAAATGAGTAAACTTAGTCAATAAAAGGTGGTGGTTTCAGTGGTGGTACTCGTGTTTCCATTGATCGCCGTTTACTGGTAAATATCAGTAATACGTCCCGTCGTCTATGACGTCACGGTTGCCCGCGCTAATTAGCTGGATAGCGGACCTCCCGGCGCCGATGGCCACTGCCGGCACCAGGCCACGGTCGCACGTGACACCCACACACGTGGAAGGGCCTCGGTTCACACCAACGGATACAAGGAAGCCCCATAAACCCCACAAACTTTAAATGTAGTGTACCTTGAAGTGTAGGTAATTTTCGTAGGACCCAGGGGTGTCCAAACGACCTGTCGATTCTGATAAAACACGGTATAGATGAGGAGTATATTGTGATATTCCCACTTTTACATTTTAAAAGCCATGACCATCGTCTATAAAAACCACCATCGTGTTGGCTACAAACTCATTTGTATGAGTTTCGTCTATGTGTATCTATATAATCTTTCTATTTGAGTGCCTGCACTCACCCCACGATTGGCTATTTACACTAGGGCCAATAGCTCATCGTCATCGTCACTAAAGTCGAAATCGTCTTCACTCTCAACGTCACTAATGGGATCACTTAATTGGGCATCATCGTCGTCACTATCCCCACCCACAGTGGTGTCATCACGTGCGGCTAAGGCCATGGCTCGCTCGCAATCGACGACAAACTGGTCCACCTGTTTCGACGGGTCCCCAACGTCGCCAGTGTCGATATCACTCAGTAATGTCACTGTACGTAGCCTTCCCCCAATTCTCCCATAAATTTTATCCTGAGGAAACTTCCTATTTAGGATTTCTCCCACCAAAGGACCATCGACTAAATTAAGCTGTTGGAGACTAACGAGTCCTGCCCCCAGCTTTAAGGGACGCCCATACCATTGGTATTGCCATAACTGATCGCGACACTGGTGGCTTAGACGTTTAATTCGCAGGTGAGCGGGGAATGCCATCCGATGGTGGCCCCCACTACCCCCACGAGATGAGCCTGATTCCCCGGCTTTGGCCAACAGGGCTCTCGCACCTCGTAAACCCAACTCACGAGATACCCAGGGCACTTTCCCAAGTTGGTCTGCCATCAGTAAATAGTCTAATAGCTCGGCACCAAGTTTAACGTCATAATTTCCCAGACGATAAATATCGAAATTGTCGACCACGCCAAGACTAACCACGTTCAAATCATCAGAAAAATTGGCCAACACTTGTTCGACACTAAAGAAATCGTGTAACTTGGTATCATCAGTGAATCCGTCCAGCGCTGAGCTGCCAAAGATGATTTTCCCCACAGCGTGGAATATACTCAACAGATTCTCTCGAATAAACATCAGCGTCAAGTCAAGGTTAAGCGGCTCCTCTTCTCTATTGAGTTTAACCGTTTGGCGTTGCGGGAGGGTGATTTCCGTTAAGGAAGTCCATGTTTCGAGGTTAGCCAACATACTGCGAATATCACCGGTTTTAATCAATTGCTGACAGAATTGAGTCACCACTGAGCCTGGAATAGATCTAAACGCTTCCAGTTCATTTTGCACCACTCGATTTACGAGTTTATTGGCATAACGAGCGGCAACAGCGTTAAACTTTATCTGGACCACTCGAGGCAGATGGAGAAGCTCTCGCCCTAATAACGTGTATGGAGTAAACATCTGGTCAATCAGGTACACCCCAGCAGTGCCGTACTCCAGTTCTGACACCACTAGCACGAGTAATGGGAGGCTCGGTCCCTCGGTTCCCATATCAACGTGTAACCAATCATTAAGGGCATTACGGAAGCGAATCATCGTTTCCGGATAAAACACGTTGGGGAACTCTTCGACAACAATCACCGCTTTATTGGCACCTCGACGGAACCGGCATTGAAGCAAGAAATTCTCAAATTCATCAAGGGTACCTTTCTGCTCAAAGAACTCCACTATCGGCAACTGGAAGCGGTGTTTGGCTAAATACTCAATGGTCGCCAGTTTGCCACTACCAGCAGGACCGCTTAGCACCAAGATCCGTTGGTTTTTCAGCGGCATTTCCCGCATCGCCGTCTCCACTTGCTTGACTTTTGAAGGGTTCACCGCGAGGTCTCCCGCCTGGACCGGGACATATTTGTCGACCCAGGGACGGGTAGTTTTCGGAAAGACTTTCCTCCGTTTCGGTAGCGGCTCGTCGGCAATAAACGAGTCATCGTCAATCGCCTCGAACGAGTCGTCCATAGCGCGATGAGACACGGGGGGATCAATTGGAGTTATAGAGCAAATTTGGAGACAAGCTAAACCATAAAGTCTTAGTCTAGATGGGATTGAGTAAAAGTAAGCCATCAAATATCGCTATTATTAATTTTGGGGTAAATTGGGGTTTTATTACAATTTCGCATATTAACATCTATTTGTGAGAAATTGGTTGAAAATGAACATATTATCGGAGACCAATATAAACTAGAAAACGTCACTCTCGTTTCATTAGACTGGTTAATGTGAACCTCTGATATTTCTACAATATATAGAGCATCAGGAGAAGCGATAAATGGTGGGGTAGTTCACCTTGGAAGGGAGTTAGCCTTATGGTTAGTGTACATTAGCTATTTATAAGAGGTTCTAGAAAGGGTGTATATTTGGTGAAAGTAAAAAAGAAAGAAGATCACGCAGCCGTTTCTTCGGTGTCGGGCTTAGCCTTCTTTTTCTTCTCCCGCTTCTTACCGGCTTTCGCCACCAACTCTTCAAACACCCGGGCTTCTTCCGCCTCGGCTTCCGTTCTCAGCGTCAGCAAAAACACATCGCCAATGATTCTAAGTGCTTTGGCCCGGGCGATCCGCAGTTCAAGCGGAACCAGCTTATCGTCGAGGATATTATCGCAAATACCTCTAGCGGTCCCCTGAATCTCAAATTTGGTGCCACCCCAGGCGGCGGCAAGCACTTTGCCCATCAAGTACTGTTCCATTTCCTGGAGCTCTTCCTGGGTGTGCTTCTCCGGTACCGGCTCGGGCTTCCCCTTTTTGGTAGAAGTGGAAGTGGAAGTGGAAGGAGGAGGAGACAGTAAATCAGGCTCATAAGCAGTAGTATGGGAGGTGGTAGTCTCAGGTTCAGGCTTTGTCGAGTCAGCGGCAGCATCATTGGTAGTCTCAGAGGCAGTTTCACCTTCAGTAGTAGCATCTTCGGTGGTCTTCCCTTCAGCTTCAGCCTCCTTCTTGGCGTGGTACTCGTTATCCTCCTGCATCTTCGTGTACTCCGCCATCGTTCTCTGAGCGTCCAACGCCAGAGTCACCGCGGAAAACGTATCTTTGACCACACCGCCTTTTTCACCCAACGAGTGGAAAAACCCACCCCAACCAAAGAATGTCTGGTTTTTAAGGAAAATTCTCAGTTTGGTACGGTAAATCTCCCCTAACGTATGGAGAATCTCAAGCCCAAACAGCTCCATTTTAAGCATATCGGCCTCATACCGCATTTTCTCCCGGAACAGTTCCACCACATCATCGGCCATATCCGTTTCCGTCAATAACGAGAGGCGGTTGACCAACTTCTCCTGTAACTGTTGTCTCAGTTCCTCCTTCTTCTGAGCGCATTCCGCCTCAAACTTCTCCAAATCATGTTTGCGCTTTTCCTTTTCATCGATACTCGTCTCCCCTAAAAGCCGGGCTTCGCCTTCTTTACCTTCTTTACCTTCACCATCGTCATCCATACTCTGTAACTCGGCACTCTTGGTCAATTCCTGGAGCAACAGAAGCTCGCCAATCCAGTCGCCAAACGCTTCGCCCCCGAAAATCATATTGAAGAACTCGGCGGGATCTTCAAACCCGTTGCTCGGAACCAGCTCCTGCTTGCCGTACTTGTCGTACTTGCTGCGCAACTGGTCATCGCTTAATACTTGGTACGCCTCGCCCACTCGTTTGAACTTCTCCTCCAGATCGGGGTCGTCGGGGTTCTTATCCGGGTGGAGCCTGATGGCGAGCTTGCGGTAGGCCCGCTTGATCTCAAGCAGCGTCGCCAGCGAGTCAAGCTCGAGGAGGTCGTAGTACTCGGTATCCGCCACCATGAACGAAAACTCAGGGATGTATAGGACTCAAAATATGGGAATGTATTTCTCGGTCACGCGGAAGGTTTGAGGTGGACGCTGGGTAGCACAGGGGGAACCAGATAAGCTGACACCAACGAATATCAAGTCAAATATCAGCCCACGCGTGTGAGTGTGTGATAACGGAAATGAGCAGAGGTTTTGTAACGCCACACGAGCGTGGAGGGTGAGGCGCTAGACAGACGAGGGTGATTCGGACTCGCGCGGTTGTGTGCAGGACTGACATCCTCTCACATGATAATGATAAAACTAAATAAACAGGATAACGATAGCAACCGGTCGATTTTGGGGGATAAAGTTTTGTTTTGTTCTTGTTAGAGACTGTACCTTCCATTGTGTTTCAAGTAAATGGGTGATCCCTCATTAGTTTATTTTGGCTTGTGATTTTAACTGGAGCGGTACTCCGTGAGGAAGCTGATTACTGTATTTGAACACCATCAGAAAGAATCACTCTGTAGACCATAATGACGACGTACTAGAAGTTTCAAACAAATTCCTGAATGTACTCCAATTAACCCGGTAAATCTATCTTCACTACGTTCAAAATGGTATCACAGGTACCAATAACTTGTGAGAAATCGTAGCTCTACATTGAAAGGAAAATTAGACGCTTCCATGAAATGATATCTATACTTATTCAGTTTATCTGTCATGTCTATTATAGAACTTCCTTACACTAATTTCCATGATTCGTATGATTGTCGCTATTTACTCGTCCTTAAGGCGACGGTTAAGGTACTCGATGTCTTCCTTCAAACTCGCTTCTTCCACCGTCTTCACCAACTCTTTAGTGCACTTGGCAATGTCGAACGAGATCCCCGCCAACCGCTGCTTGAAGCTCTTGTCGGCGTAGTCCAGGTCCAATTTGTCCGCCAGCGGCTTGCACAACGCCTTCATTCTCGTCTCGCAGTCCTCAAGCAGCCGCACCACCCACTGGCCGTGCTGCTTCAACAGCGCGTTCCGCGTTTGGTTCATCAGGGTGTTGGTCGCCTCCGTCATCTGGTTGATCACGTCGGCAATGGCAAACAGCTTCTGCCGCAAATCACCCCGGGTCAGCTCGGGCTTCTTGATCGCCTGCAACAACAGCTGGATGGTGCTGATCACCTGCACTGTCTGGTGCTCAAGATAAAGCAACACTTGGGTCAACGAATTGTCGGGGTCGTCGATGTCGAAGTGCTCGACGTTGAACGTCGCCGCAGCCATCAGCTTACGGTACTCTTGCCGCTGGCGAGCCTGAGCGTTGACTCCCTTTTTTTCAGGGTCGTCGTCCTCTTCCTCCTCCAGCAGCTCGTTGTCGTCGTCGTCGTCTTCTTCGTCATCTTCTTCTTCCAGCAGCTCGTCTTCCTCGTCGTTTTCGGTGGCAGCATCGTCAACATCAGTGTCGTCGCTTTCGTCTTCAGAGGCACTCAGAGGGGCGATTTTTACCAGCTTTTTGGGACCACCGACGACACCCATTGCACCCAGCTTTTTAAGGATCGGCAGCGTTGCTGGCAGCACCATCGTCACCAGTTTCGCTTGAGCGGGCACTGCTACCAGTTCTGCCTCCTCACTGGGGCTAGCGGTGATCAGGCGATCGGCAGCCGTACGCTCGGCGTGCTCCTCAGCTTCTCGGCGTTCAGCTTCACGTTGTTGAGCCTCTTGGCGTTCCCGTTCTTGGATCTCACGTTGCTTTTGTTTCCGTTCGGCTTCCTTCCGTTCAGCGTCAAGACGATCAGCTTCCAATTGAGCTAATTTAGCCCTCTCCTTTTCAACGATCAGGGTGCCATTGGGAGTAGCAGTGGCAGGACCATTCAGCAGAACTCTCTTGACCTCTTCTTGGAACTTGGCGACGGTGACTTTAGGGTCCAGTAACCGCTTAGCCATCGTCGTTTGCTCGGGTGATTGCGGAGAGTCATCAACTAGGGCCTGTTGCGCTTTGACCAGAGCTTCACGTTGACGCAGAGCTTCCCGTTCACGGACTTGTTGTTGTCTCAACCGCTTAGCTTCGTCGTTCTCGTTGTGACCACGTTCAAACGCCAGCGCCCGTTCCCTCACTTTGCTCATAACAATGGGGGCCGGTGCCTTCTTCACCTGTTTCTTTTCCTCCTCCTTCTTAAGCGGAGCCTGTTGGTCGTACTCCAGGTCCAGCTCAGAGTAGGCATCCACGGGCTCGGCAATCTTCACCTGTTTGCGGGTCACCGGCACATCAACATCTTCATCGTCGTCGTCGTCGTCATTGAGGATCTGCTTAGATAAGGCGGGTACTTCAGCTTCGTCATCGTTCAGGTAAACAGAGTGGCGCTTAGGGGCATCGCTAAACAACAGCTTATCGACAGTCTCCGACACGTCTTCATCGGGACTACTACCGTCAACACCGTGATGACCATTCGGCTTTTCAACAGCGGCCAGCGGTTGGTTATGAGGGTTTTGAGGCAGAGTGTGTGCCGTCAGCAGGGGCAGATCGGTGTCGAACGTCAGGTGTTCCAACGGCTCTTCGTCAAGCAGATCAGGGTCAACAACGTCGCCGTCGTCGACTTCACCATCGTCTTCACCAACAAAGTCAAGGCCGCGAGCCACCATTTCGTTGGCGCGGTCCAAGTCCTTGATCAGCATTGTCCGCGCCGGCATCAGGTCGAGGTTGCGGATCTGGATCAGCTTGCGGTTCTGCTTTTGTTGACCTTGATCGACCAGAAGACTCAGTTGTTGGTCCAGATGAATCAGGGCCAGGTCCAGCTGTTCGTTAGCATCACCGTTGGTGTCCTTGTTTGACCCCGAAACCACCCGCTTAAACATCAGCAAGAGGCCCAGCTTTTGCAGCAGGTTCAGGTCGTTCAGTTTAAGCAGCGACAGCAGCGATTTGCGGAGTAAAGGAGGGGCAAACTGTTCTGAAGCAGAAGTCGCCGAATGAAGCGAGCGTGAGGACGTATCCCGAGGGATATCGACTGACGTATCACGCAGTTGCGGCTGAACCGGTTGATCATTGGTAGTAGCATCGTACAGGGTTTGGCTGATGGGTGTGACGGGAGTCAGCGGGGCCTTGGGGAGGGGTTTGTTGACCATTTGCGGCAGCTCAGGCTTCTTCAGTTCCAGCGGCTTTCTCGGGTGAGGAATGGTTTGAGTAATCACGCGAGGCTCATGAGGGTTACCGATCTTCAATGGCTTGGCGCCAAAGTCTTCCAGTGAGGATGACCCAGCAGTAGCAGCATTGTTGTTAGTCGATTTGGAGGTCACGGGAGCTACCAGACGGTCACCAGCAGAACCACCGGTTCTCAATTTCGCCATCAGCACCAAGTCACACACAGTGAACACCACTGACAGCATCGCCCGTTCCACAATCACTTTAGGGATCAATTTAGGGTAGACAGCGAAATAACGAGTAGCGGTAAGCACAAACGCCAGCAGCTCTCTCACAGCGTTACTCATTTCAAGTTTATGGTCCAGGCCCTGTTCCGCTTGGCCAGCAATCTCCAGAGCCAATACCGACACTTTAGCCACAGTTTCGAAAAGCGGGTCGATTTCCAAGTGGTCACGGCCAGTAAGGGCAAAGAACAGCTCGACGAGAGCGTGGCAGTCAGCCACAAGCTGGAGGGACACATGGCCCGTAGGCAGCACCAAAGGAGCCATGGACTTTTCGCTTAATTGACCCAGGTATTGAGTCATAAGCTGGTGCGACGTCAGTTCCTCAAACTTGGACTTCCAGAATTGCACTTCCTGCTTCAAATGAGTCAGCCCTGGGTGAGCGTTCTCGATGGTGGCCATCTTGTGGAGGAAGATATCGAGATCAGCGGCCACATTAGTGCGAACAGTGTCCAGCGATTGAGGGCCACCAGGGGATAACCCACGTTGTTGTTGTTGAGGTTGTGGTTGTTCAAGCTGAGATTCAAGCAGAGTGATGGTCTTGCGGGCGTCGGCTAACTGGGCTTTAGTTTGCGATAATTCCGAGTATGCTGCTTCAAGTTCACGCTGTAATTGTTCGGTAGACGCTGTAGCTTGGGCCTGACCGCGGTAGGTTTGTACTTGGCTTTCAAGCTCAGCGATACGGGCCTGGTGGTGAGTTAACTGTTCGCCATGAGAGTGGGCGTTGGTCTCCAAATCACGTGCTTTCACTTGGTGGTCATCAACTTGCTGTTGAGCTTGACGTAATTGTTCTTGAAGCAGTTGATTGTGGGACTCAAGTTGGTCATGACGAGACTGTAAATCTTGTGACAGTTGTTCGAGATCACGCAGCCTAGTAGTGGCTTCCTCGTGTTGTTGTTGAATCTCCTGAAACCGCTGGTTAAGGTCATCGTGTTGAAGCTTTAAGTTAGCGTGTTCGGCTTCTAATGACCGGAAATCCTCAGGGTTAAACTCCTGTAGCCGCAGTTCCAATTCATGGATCTTAGAAATGTTAACCTCTCTCTCATGAGTCATCTTGGCGAGCTGTTCTCGAAGCAGAGCCACTTCCAGCGGCAGGCGGGTAGGCAGTTGTTTCGCCACCAGTTTATTCTTTGACGGGGTAGTAGGGTCGTCACTTTCCTTTTCCTTTTCCGCTTCAAGCTGTTTCGGATGATTCTCATCGTCTTCTTCTTCGTCCAGAGACCACAGGAGGTTGGCTTTAGTAGGCACCACCATCTTCAGCGATACACCAACAGGCAGCGGCGGCGCCTGGCTGTTTTGATTATTTATCGGCATTTCCGGCACGGTGATCGTCTGCGGCTGAGGCTGCAGCTGTTGTTGCAGTTGCTGGTGTACCTGCTGTTGCTGCTGCTGCTGTTGCAGTGGAGGGGCTGGTAACAGTTTATTCAGAGCCACCAGCGGTTTGCGGTCTTTGGAAGCGTCAGTGGTTTCAGTATCGAGCCCCCTGCGCTCGATTTCGTAGCTGATATCGCTGACGAGGTCCTTGAACCTCAGTTGCGGCAACAGCGCCAATTTTTGTCTCGCCTGGTTGCGTTTCGGGTGGAACAGTTGTTTTGGCAACAAGTACTGAGGCTCGCCCCTCAGCTCGTCGATGCGGCGCTGTAACTCGTCGTAGACGTCGGTCAGCAACTCTCTGAACTGGGCCGCCGAAAGCTTCAAAAGCTTCTCTCGTGCCCGCGCCGCCCGCTGGGTCAGCAGCGGTTTCGCTCGTCCCAGCGAGTCGTCGGAAATGTCCAAAAACTGGCGGAGCACCTTGTGGTGGTGGGCCAAGTCACGGTCGCTCATCCTTTATTCTTGTAACAGGGGAAAAAGGGGTCCTGGTTTGAGGATGAGATGAGGCGTGGCTGTTTTGGTAGTGGGTTGGTGGGTGGTGTTGTTTTTGGTGGGATAACGAAAAAGGAACGAGAAGAGGTTGTGCGGGATCGAGCCAGCCACTGAGGGTGGCAGGGCGGGTAAACGAGCTTCTGTGCAGGAGGTGCACCCCCCCGCGCGTGTTGTCTTTAATGGGGGTCGATTAAACACGCGTCACAAAGCGAGAATCTGGTGATCTGAAACTATATATCTGTTATTGATGGGTATAATTACTAGGAATATTGATTTTCAAAGCTGTATTAGCCGCTGGTGGTGGTGATAGTGGTGGCTACTCTATTTCGTTGTTAGTAGAGGGTCGCGTCGTCGGGTCAACGCGGTCACGTGCCATTCCCAAATCAAACTGCGCGTAATAAACGAAACGATAATTACCCACAGCTGTCCCACCCTCATCTCCCTGTAAAGCACCCAGCCGCCTCCTCAACCACCCGCAACAATGAGAACACAAGTTAATAATAAAGCTTGTCACCGTAACCAACTGATCATGATTACGTAAGAAACATTAAAAGGTAAATCAATACCACCGTTTANTTTTTTTTTTTTTTTTTTGTTGATGTAAGGGATGGATCAGTGATGTAGCGCACCCCTTGGGAAATTATTCCCAATTCGCCGAGATCGGCGCTGGGGAACCCCGGTGGACGCGTCACCAACCTTCGATGAACCGTTATTGAGTACAAAAACAACTCTACCAGAAATCCGACGATAGCTAATGCGATGAGTTCTTCTAATGTATAATGGATGATGGTGAATGTGATAGTGGGTGATGGTGGTGACCATGGCGCAATAACGGTCACGGGTTGCCTCTATCTACCACTACAATGTGATCTACCCTCAAACCTGAACTTTACAACCTTTTCTGATTGTTTCTAAGCTTCCAGGGATGTCTCATTTCATTGACAACAGCTTATTATCTGTTTTCCCATCATTATTGCCTCCTCCTCACCTGGCCAATGACCCCGGTGCGACCTGGTAGTGCGAACACACCTGAGTGCGACTAGCAACTGACGTCAATTGATCACTATTTACTAGAGTTCTTTGCCGATGTTTGAGCTTCCGGCGCTGGTGGTGGCGACGTGCTACGTGGCGCTGGTGACGGCGACCATCGTCATCTTGGTGCTGCTACACCTCCACATGCGCAACTACCGCAAACCGTTCCAGCAGCGGCTCATGCTCCGCATCAACTTGATTGTGCCCCTTTTCGCCTGGCTGTGCTACCGGATGCTTTTAAACCAGAATCTGGTGTTTACCAAGTACTTTGTCGAGCCGTTGCGTGAAGTATACGAGGCGTTTGTCATCTATACTTTCTACTCGTTGCTCACGGTGATGCTTGGTGGCGAGCGCCAGATCATTGTTATGACACTGGGGAGACCACCAGTACACCACCCAGTGTTCCCCTTGAGCAGAATATTGCCCCCCGTGGACATCAGCGACCCGCAAACGTTCTTATACATTAAACGGGGGATATTGCAATATGTGTGGCTTAAACCGTTCCTCTGCTTCACGATATTAATTGGTGAAGTTGTGGGGTTTTATAACGTCAACGATATGCTGTATAAGCTGGTCTATTTGTGGCTTACGGTGGTATATAATATTACGGTATCGCTTTCGCTCTACTGTCTTGCCTTGTTTTGGAAGATCTTATGGACTGATCTCAAACCTTTTAACCCCATCGGTAAGTTCCTTTGTGTGAAGCTTATCATTTTCGCTCTGTACTGGCAAGGTGTGATATTAGCCATTCTTAATGCTACGGGGCAATTACCGGAAATGGGCCACCATCAGAGTACGGCAGTGGCGATCCAGAACGCGTTGCTTTGCGTTGAGCTCATTCCGTTCGCTATGGGCCACTGGATCTCGTTCAACTGGCGCGATTTTAGCTTGGCCAAACTCCCGCTGGCTCGGGTCAAATGGTACTATGCGATGCGCGACTGGCTCGGCATCAAGGACCTTATCTGGGATTTCAAACTTACGTATCACGGCGACTACTACGACTACCGCCAGTTCGATTCAGTGGACGCGTTGATCGCCCACCCTAACCTGAGAGGCCGCACCAAGAAGATCCAAGAAGGGTTCCGCTACCACCCGGACGGCCAACAGAAGCACTGGGTCGATAATAACTCCGTCAATGAAGACCCTACAAGACCGATACTATCGACTCAGGAGCGCCGAGCCGTCGGGGGCTACGCTGCTCTGATTAACTCTCTGCTTAAAGCGATGTACGAGGTCACTCCTGACGATACCCCGAGTGGCAGCAATAATAATAATAACGGCAGTGGCGACGCCTTTGAAAGCGAGGAACCAAGCCTAAGAGGAGAAGGGCTCGACGTTGACGAGGCGTTATACGCCGAAGCCATTGCCACTATTAATAACTATAACCTCGACAAGCCGCAGGTGCGGCGGCTCCTTAAGTACCCCGTGGTCGATGAGATGGTGCTGGCCCACCAGTACGGCTACCGGGTGAACCAGTTGAGACAGCAGCAACAGCGGGGTTACGGTGCCGTTTAATGTTTTTATTTAGCATTTCATTTCATTATGATTTATAGCACGTTCGTCATTTAATGCTCAACATCATTAAAAGCTTATTTTCGGCTCTATGGAAACGTAAATTACCACCGAAAGTACACTCAAGTTATGTTCATTTTACTCAATACTAAATCAAGATTCGGTCACTGAACATCACTCAATTTCAACGTAATCGGGTTGAAGTTGGTATCTTTATGAGTAACATAGAAGAGAACACCACTCGCTCCATTATCATCTAACTCAACTCTCATCATAGTCGTAGTTCACAATAGATTTTTTCACAGCACTTACAAAGCCAAGTCTCTACCAGCTTGTGCTAATTTGTTTAGGTGGAGATTTAAGCCATTTGCATTGTTCACCCAAAGGCGTTGGAAATGTCACCGATTATTAGCAGTAAACTTAAGGCTATGTAAGAAATATGGGTAGGCGAACCTGGAGTCTACGTCTTGCACTTAATCAACATACAAATCAGCAAATCTCGTTAAACATAAGATCCTATTGAAGCTGTACTCGTTTTATTTAATTTTATTTAAGTTTTTTTTTATTTTTATTTGTTTTTATCTATTTTTTGTGTCGATGACTGACGTCATGTGTGCCATGCCGAGCCCTGGGTCGCAATTGTATATCTGATAACTTTCACTTTAGATCTTGAGTTCGCGTAGATCATCACAGTATTTCTACTTCTACATTGTTCAATCGATAAGTTTGAAACTAATATGTGAAACTGTAGTGGCGTGCTGACTTTATATGAAACGCCAAACATGTTTCACCAAATACACATCAATTAATCCACATAATGAGTGTTTATTTCTATCAACGGGGAACCCAATGGCTTCACCACTACTCGGGGAGGGCAATGGTGGTTACAGTAAAACTAAGATGTCGTAAGTTGTCGTAAGTATGCAGGAATGCTGACGATAATAAATACAGGGGGAGGATGATCAATTAAGCAAGCGGTCGATGGAGATGTTGTGGCGGCGGTCGCCGTCGCCCAGCGGGAACGCCTTGGTGAAGTCGACGGCGACGGGGGGCGCCGACTGCGCCCGCGAACAGCACAGACACCCTTCCTTGGTGGCGGCGTGCGGGGTGCGCTCGACAATGGGCGCCGTTGCCAACGGCGTCCGCGGCGCCTCCTTGGCGTCGGCCTCCCGTTTTATCGTCGTCGCAACTGTGGTTGGCGCCGGTTCTGTCTTCACTGCCAGCGCTGTCGGCGCTGGGGGCGCGTGGAGCGTGGGCAGCACGCTGCGGAGATTGATCGGCGGTAGGCGCACCAGCAGCGCTTGGGGCGCTGGCGGCGCTTGCGACGGCGGGAGCGGTTGCGGCAAGTAGCCGGGTATGGGCAGCGGGAGCTGCATTTGCGGTATCGGCGGCATTCGCCGAACTTCCAGCGACGGCGACACCACGGTGGTGGCGGGGGGAGTGACAGTATTAGTGGGAGCGGTGGGAGCGGTGGGCGCTGTGGGCGCCGCGGGTAAAGGCGCCAGCGGCGATGGTGGCTGTTTTGTCGGCGCCGCCACCGTGCGCTTGCGGCGCTTGATCGTCGCCCGCTTCATCCTTACCGGGCGGTGGCTGCCGTGGAGCCGGTAGTAAAGACCGCAGGCATTACAGATGGTATTGCCGGCGTCGTCGCGGCGCCAAAGCGGGGTGATGGTGGTGGCGCAATTAAAGCAGGCGATGGCGAGGGAGTCGGTACCGTCGCTCAGCGCCAGGGCGTCAGCTGATTGGGATGGCGTGGTCGGCTTTTCACCGTCGGTTTCAAGTTTGCGCTTGGCGAGCATCACGCGGTTGTTAAATGCCGGACACCCCATACACGCCGCCAGCCCTCCAGTACCGTTACACCGGCCGTCACCTTTACACAGCCCTTCCTTCACCTTGGAAACCACGATCGTTTGAGGCGGGCGTTTTAAGTTGACAGGACGGTGACAGTTATTCAGCCTATAGTATAAGCCGCAGGCGTTACAGATGAGGGTGCCGTCAGGCGCTCGTCGCCAGAGCGGTGTTTTGGTGGTGTGGCAGTTCAGACACTGTTGGGCGCCTTGAGCGCTTTGAGCGCTGGGAGCGTCTGGTTTCAGCGCCAGCGGCAGCGTCAGCTGAGCCAGCGGCGGCGTCAGCGTCAGCTGAGTTGGCGTCAGGTTTGTTAGCAGTGGTGGTGGTGCTGTCAGCAGCGGCTCCGGAGCAGTAGCAGAGCCATTATCGTTCATTGAATCGCTGGGCCCATCGACAGGGTGATGGGGCGCGGAGGGAACCGAGGACAAATTTTTCAGTCTGAAACGGGTATCGGGTGATTTTGTACCTCTGACAGCCTCGACCGGTTTCAGGTTTTGGGGGCAGAGTTTCAGCTCACGAGCGGGGGTGTATATGGTCGAGCTGGACCTGGGGCGTGTGCAAAAGATATACAGCGAATAAGCGAGATGGCAAAGTCAGCCACCGGGCTGGTTGCGGGCGGGGCGCACGTGCCGCGCGCGCGCCAATAGGCCAATCACGCGCGCGTTATAGGTCAGCGGACCAATCGCCACCGCCAAAAAACGACATATTTTAGCCCCTCAAACATCCACCGACACGCCCCATTGTCTTTGAAAATCTCCTCCGATTAATTAAAGCCTTACTATGTAAAACCAACCATCCTAAACCCGACAATCCCTCCCGCCAGTGCCTTATTTACATGCATTATTGTTTCATCCCAAACGATAAGTAATTACGAACGGCTACGCTCTCTTTTTTTCTTGGCCCCCATCCCATGAAACTCTTCTTCTCCTTGCAACCGCCCCTGGGTTCCACGTTTCACGTAAATCCCTCACCTTTGTACCTTTTTGATCACATCAGATAACCTTGTTTAATCCTTTTTTTATTTTTTAATTTCAAAAGTGATGTCGGAAGCGGGGTTCTACATTTGAGCCACCACAATTGGCGTGCATGGACAACTGAAATTCCGAATAGATAAACTAGCGTTGACATTGGAATGCGCTGAGGAATGAAAAAGCCGTAACGTTGCTTGTAGTTTACTGTCCTCGGTGCCTCAGTGTGTCCCTGTAATTATTTAACTTCATCTATTTTTGATAAGTCCGTGTATCGCCGATCACCGCCGCACCATATAAAGGCCTACTGAGCGTGTCTAAGAGTATACGAGAGCCACTCACCGTAAACGACGAGTAGACACGTCATTGCTTGAGAGAATTGCACCATAATAGCTTCTGTGATTGTTTTTACGAGATATACCGCCAATCACCCATTTAATCGACAATAGTTCATCACTATTTCTCACTACATATTCGCCTGTGGCACCACCACAGTGGACTCTAAACTACTTCAAACTTGACCTTCAAGTATATTCCTTATACAACGTTACATTCGTAAGTAGACAGCTAGAGGTCTCGGAAATCCTTCAATTGACCAGTGGGCCGACCCGCAGGCAGACGAGTCTTTGCTAATCTCATCTTTGGAGTGGTTTTGGACTTTGGATTCATGTGTTTGATATTGGCAGTCAAATGGGCGTGCTTCAAGGCTCGGTTTAAATGTTGTCGAGCGTCTGATTCATCAAGGCCAACCCGTTTAGCTGCCGCCGCTACCACTTCGGGACCCAAAAGCGATCGTAAGAACTTCTTCTGTTTCCGTCGCTGTTCTTTTGAAACTCCCTTCATTTCGGGATTGAGATCACCATTAGTGGTAGCACTGGAGCCGTTTTGTACTTTATCTGACAAATCAGCTGATGAAATAGATGACATTGGTTGCGGTGAGTGGGGCGGGAGGAGCATCACGGGGGCCACTACAGTAACTACCCGGTCAAAAAGTGCTTCCAATTTCTTCAGAGGTAAAATCACCAGGTATTTCTTCGATAAATCGCGAGGTCTGATTTCCATCACAAACAGAGCAGACGACAATAAAGCAGCCACATGGTACTGGGAGAAATCAGACGACAAGTCGTAGTCGGGTCTCACAAGCACACTGTCCAAACACAGCTCCACGATTGTAGGGGTGGCCTGACGGCCCACCCACAGCATCACCATCTCCACGTCGGTAGGCACTTTAAACCACACCATGGCCAACGCTCTCCCCGTAGTTCTTGCCATTGACACCGGTTGTACAAGAAGCCACGAAATAAGCATTCTCCGTTGTGAGTGGGAAACGTGTACGATAGCTCTGGTCTTAGCTAGAGCCAGTACCATATGGAGCACCGTAAACGAGAGACTCACCAGCGGACGCGTTTGCAACACTTTGATCATCGCCTTGATGTACTTGGGAAGATCTTTAGCGGGTGGGATATGAGTCTCAAAGTAGTTTTGGACCCTTTGGAATTGGTACTCCTTTGTACTAAGCAATTCATCGGCCAGAGTGATCAATTGTAACAATTTCACTCCCGAAATTGGCGGAGGAAGAGCCAATTTCAGCAGCAACATTTTACCACCAAAGCACAAAGAGAATTCAAGTTTACTTTGAAGGTTTGAGGTGGGCTTATATGGACTTGGATCGAGTATGGCCTGCGTGACCTTCCTCGACTTTCCTCGCACAAAGGTGGATTTTTGGATCTCAGCTTTCCCCTTTAGCGCCGATAAAAATGTCACCACAATTACCAACTTCCCTTAATAGATTGGCGCTAGATAGATAATGCTGGGTTGTTCATGGTACTGATTTTTCACTTACCGTTTCAACTAAAAATAGGGCGCTTTTGAAAACCCGGGTGCGAAAGCAGCGATTCCGTCATTACCAGTAACACTGACGTACATAAAAGCATGTATTCAGATTTAGAAAGATGAAAAGATGCTTCTGGCAAACTGTCAGTCACTTTGGAACGAAACCGACGCAATTTCTACACATCACTTGCACGGTACCACAAAGCGGTTGGTTTTATCCGCCATCAGAAGCCTGGTTAGCTCAATCGGTAGAGCGTGAGACTCTTAATCTCAAGGCTGCGGGTTCGAGCCCCGCATTGGGCTTAATTTTTTGACGATATCACAATCGTGCCATTGATTCTCCTTCAAATCGATGGCTGTTTTTTACCTTTGCAATTTCAAACCATTTAGCGACTCATGTATTGTTTAGGCTTAATTTGGCGAGGTGCGATAATTCTTGAACAACTTATAATTTCAATTTCAATCCCATATATAACACTCTCTTCAATCTTGAATACAAATACCAATCGTTAATCTTTCTAGGGTAAGGTGTTTCTTACTATGCATATAAGTTTATGTACTTTAGGTGGCTTAGGAAATCGAGCAAAAGATTGGGATTATCGATCTCTACCAAAGCCACTGGATTTTATAGGTCATAACACATTAGGGGAGTATTCTTCCTCAAAAGAATTATAAGAAGATCGGGGTATCGAAAGCTGGTCCTCTCTCAATCTCGTACTCTTGATCAGATTGCGGTTCCACCGCCATCGGCTCTTCATCATAGACAATTTCCACATTAGATAACTCGACCAAGTTATACGTCATCAAGGTCGCGTTAGACTGGTTGCGACACAATAACTGGAGCAGCAACACCCCGCGGTAATCTTTAACAAGCTTACACTTAGAGCTTAGCCTCACCGCTTTAAGGATCTGTCCTAGCTGTTTGAACGAGTACAGCAGCAGCACCTGTGAAGTAATCGGTGTAGGGTTATCTGAGTCATCATAGATGTCGACTCGTTCCAACACTGTAGGCATACCTGGATAGATCACTTTCATAAGACCGATAGGTCCTTTAGACACGAAAAACAATGAGTTATGATTACCTCCAGTAAGCTGGTGTCGAATATCGGTTTCCGGAGTATTGGAAATGTTTAGCGACACTTCAGTAGTGCCCACATTGTGTAATGATTCCAATAAGGCAGTAAACGTTTTCAGGTCCAAAGTGATCTCAAAGTGGACACGGCTCCGGTCAATGCCAAGCACGTGAGGTCCGTCATCAATATCGTGGACGTAGGTGTGCATCTCAATCCGCTCACTGATTAGATTATCCTCAAATTCAATAACAAACGGAGATCCAAGCCCGTCATAACTGAAAATACACGTGTGCTTGCCTTCAGGATCATTGGGGACGGACAGAAGTGCCAGAGCAATTAGGGAAATGTCCAATTGGAGCTTGAGTGTAGCGTTGGGAGGGGTTATTTGCCACTGACGAAACACCGTGGAATCAATGGTAACCAGCAAATTACTCAGCCGGTGCTCCAGCTCGGCGTATATCCTCATCCCGTCACTACCAATGGTGATTACTGCTTCCTTGGATACGGGTGTAATCAGGCCAAACACGTCGGCCAAGTGACGCGTCGTGGTGGTGGCGGCGACGAAGCGGGCTTCCTGGCTAGCACTGGGAGGTTGCGAGTGGGGTACCTGTGAGCTGGGGAGATAAGGGCCATCGTGTTCCGGCTCATCGTCCAGCGCCACAAAGAGTTCCATGGGGTCAGAGAGGGTAGGTGATCACTGGGTCTTGCTCATGGGACGCGACGCGCAACCCGGTACCCAAAGAGATTATATGTGATGGCAAAGGAGATGGAGAATGTGGGTGTTAATAGAGATTAGTAGGTTGTGTTTATTCGTAAATCAAAACTGAAATCAAGCCATTTTATAGGACCATCAAGCCATATTTTAGGACCATCAAGCCATATTTTAGGACCATCAAGCCATTTTTATAGTAGTGATGAGCGATCGCGTAGAGACACTATGGGGCGTGGTATTCTACCACAAGGTAGCATTCTACTAAAGCAAAGTGATGGATATCAAGTAAATCGGACAATAATCATCTTCCCATTCTTTAGCAAGTCAAATTAATCGATACTTGTCTCAAAGTGGAACTAAGCTGTTAGCCTAGATTTGCATCATGAGACCATAGAATTGCAATACAAGTCATTGTTCTACATTTTGGTCAACAATAATTGAGACCCATCTTTACAAAAGGTCAATTGAATTACTCACAAACTAGCATCAGTTTCACTTATTGTGACCCATGAGAAGGTGATGAAAGTGAAGCTTGACATGGACGCCTACTATAAGCAATTGGAGAACCGCGAGGTGCTTGCTTTGTCCGAAGTGGTGTGGACGAAAGCGATGCGCCGGTTGGCAGTGCTTGTGGAGCAGCTGATCAAGTACCACGAGCCTCTTCTTTTAGTCGGTGAAACTGGGTGTGGTAAGACTACTGTGTGTCAAGTTGTTGCTCAAGTAATGCTTCCTCCGCCGTGCGACTATGTCTCGCTACATCCACACGATCCTCCCGTCGTTGCTGGCCCGGCTGCCCCAAGTGGGCGAGTTCAGCAATGTCGTCATCTTTGAGGAGGACGAGATCTACTACTTCCACAGCGTCGAGGCGGCGCTGGTGCAGACCAAGCTCAATCTTGTCGGGGTGATCCTGGGGCTCGAAGCGCTCGGTTCCACGTTTAAAACCGGCCACGAAGACGACTATATGACGGTGGAGACTGACGGAGGGTGCATTGTTGCCGTTAAGGAGGCCGGAATCACCATTGCCGCCACCCTCGTCACCCAGGGAGGTCATAATGCCACCACCACAGAACACTCCATAGTAGCCCTCCAGGCGGCGCTGGTGCTTCGACAAGGGTGGCAAATGTTTATGTTTACTACAGGGACGCCTCACGACCGGACGAAATTGGCCCCGTTCTTCGATAGCTTGTTTGAACGGTATAATAACCGGTGCGGGACATGGCTGCCTAGCGGGGCCAATAATCTTCATTACCGAGGGTTTTTGGGGTTTTTGAGTGGTGATAAATGGTCTACCATCACCGATATTGATTTATCGCTACCAGAGCTAACAGTTGGTGGGTTAGTGGCCAATTTTGACTCCACTCTGTTTAAGCAATATGGAGTGGTGGCAGGCACTAGTTTCGGCCCCCTATACACCTGGCTTGAGTTCTACCACTACTACCATCAACTACACGACGATATCGCCGAAGATCAAGTGGGAAACGCCTCAATTACCAGTGCCTGGGCTACTCCCTATGATGGCGTAGCTCTCGTGGGACGCGACGATAGCACCGGTGCTGCACCCATTAATGATGAAAATGGAGCTGATGACGATACTGTGAGTACCTATTCTCAATACTTCAGTCCCGCCACGTTAACTAATAATCTTGTGGTGGCGCCGTTAAACTATACGGTATCGCTGATCCGCAACGTGCCTGATACATTGATTAATTTGCCTCTGTCGACGTCAAAATGGTGGCAAGGAAAAGGCTATTTTGGTGGTGGTAGCGGTAGCGCTGACGAGGCAGCGCTGGCACCGCCAATGGCCTCAGAAGCACCGGGACAGTTTCTTATAGGACGTCGTGATGCACAAAATATTACCAAAAAGCGGGTCTTTTTGGCTGATGATAAGGGAGACTACCAACCCCATCGTCTAGTGGTTTATGTTAAGAAACTGGTGGTGGTGGCTTTACTTTACCCTGATAACGTCAATGAACTTGATAGCGACGATATCTACGATAATATCCAAAAGTGGCTGGATACAGTGGTTGGCGACGTAAATGAGGCCAAGACAAACCTCGGTACTAGCTTTGGAGTACTCCCCGCGGGAGTTAAAAGTGACCCTGATGCCGACTTCTTCTTTGTTGTCTACAATCATGATGAGCACTGGTTCCAGTCACTGCTCCCCTATTTGCCACCAATAGCTGATTCTGCTTCCACTGGAGGAGATACTGCGAGCAAACGACTGGACTCTCCCGAACTGCACGAGCCTGAGACTGTCCCCTCGCCGCCGCCCCGTGTAGCCCGAGTACTTGTCTCATTGCACGACCAGCTCTCTAGTGTCATCATCGGCGATAAGCTCCTACAGAACGGAGCCTATGAGTACTTTCATAAGTTCTCTGGTTCAGGAAACCACGACTGGATGTTCTATTTGGTGAAACAAGGACCTACAGTGGCAATAGTGGTGAAGAATCAATCGACAAGACGACAAGCCAAGCGAGGGGAACCAGTGGAACCGCTGGTATTGGCAAATCTTCCGAATCCTTTAGGGTTTCTCGATAATCTTGGCGACGACGTGAAAGGGTGGCTCAGCTACTACGCCGGCGTCGGAGCTGACGCCACCACTGCTTGACCGAAACACATAACTTATCTTCCAATGACTAATGAAGTCCTGGATTTGGCTTTTTTTTTTAATGACTTGAGCTAACTATTACTGGCGGGTGTGTTATGAGTTTGCGGAGCGGAGTCAATCGTTTAGTGGAACCGAAACACGAAATCCTTTTCTAGTGGCAATCACCAGGACTGTACTTACCCAGCCATCTTCAAAATGCAGTCCAGCTGGTAATTATGATTGATCTTGGCGGTATCTGTTAGGTAAGTGTCTGACATAAGTGAAATGTAATTACCACATAACTGTACCAGGGACAAGCATGGAAACTTCTCGTACCTGAAACCCTAATTTCTTAACCGGCCGCAAACGGCCAGTTTAGTGTATTCTCTTGCGTCGCCGAGACTTTCGTCGGTCGCCTTGGCCCCTATACTTCCACTCGCCAGTTAAGTGCCGAGACCCGAAAAAACGCACCTTGGTAGCTACTGTACACGCTAACACCCGTGCAGCAAGATCACCCTACTCACACATAAACTAGTACTATCCAATGATGTCCAATTCCCTTTTAATTTACACCCCTTCCTAGATCAAACATCAACTCTTTTCCTGGCTGTTTTGTTGCTGTTGCGATCGAGTTTCTTTTCGCTTAGTAAAAACCACGGTTTCGCTTGCCTCGTTCGCGGGGCCAAGAAAATCGGGGTGCGTGCCCAGACCGTAGGTCCACGCCCGCCGGGCCGCCGGGCTTAGTGAAAGCACCCGAACCAACTGGCCTGGACAAACTCCCCCTAAATTATACTGTCTGTTGTACTGTATACATTTGCCTCTTGTCGCAATGGTTGCGGTTGCCCCAACTTTGCCCCACTTTCGCACCCACACTATCGATATAGGCTTAGTAGCAGTGGTAGCAGCCTCACGCTCTACCACGAGCCCGGGCCCTCTTCTCCAAAAAAAGCTAGCCTCGCCCAGGTATCTTATATGCACTACCCGCACCCCCATGCTCACGAAACCCCAATACCCTCACATTATAACAATCGGGCCCATCTCATTATTTGCTAATCCCTTTTCATCCCCTGAAACGTTTACCACTTAATACCGAATGCCAAGATGGCGTGGGATCAACTTGAGGTGAGTATCCTTGGAGTGACGGGCTCTCCTGTTTCATACAAACATGATTGCCCTGATGCTTAATTTGCCTGACTCATACTAACAGTATTAGCTAGAGAAGTCCCATATCGCCTACGCCTGTCTCGGGCTGTTCTGCATCCTCTTCTCGTTGGTGTCGTTGTTCATCAAGGACAAGCTCTACATCGGCGAGGCCACGTGTGCCGGCATCGCCGGGCTCATCTTTGGCCCCCACTGTCTCAAATGGTTCAATCCGTTGCTGTGGGGGAATCTGGATATGATCACGTTGGAAATATGTCGGTTGGTGCTTTGTATCCAGATTGTCGCCGTGGCAGTGGAATTGCCCAAGAAATATATGCTAAAACACTGGCTTTCCGTCAGTATCTTGCTTTTGCCCGTGATGACGGTGGGGTGGCTTGTCGTGGGCACTTTTATCTATATTGTCATCCCAGGTTTCCATTTCACCGATGGCCTTCTTGTTAGTGCCTGTGTTACTGCCACTGACCCTGTACTTGCCGCTGCCGTCGTTGGTAAAGGTAAATTCGCCGAGAGAGTGCCCGGCCATTTGAGAAACTTATTGACGGCCGAATCAGGGTGTAACGACGGCATGGCGTTCCCCTTCATCTTCTTATCCCTTAATTTGATCCTTTACTCAGGTCAAGCTGGTGAGATCGTCAAGAACTGGTTCTGTCTCACCATCCTTTGGGAGTGTGGCTTCGGCATTGTCTTAGGTGTGGTCATCGGCTACTCAATGAGAAAACTCATCTACTGGGCCGAAGTATACAAATTGATCGACCGCCAGTCGTTCCTTGCCTTCTTCGTGTTCCTTGCGTTTGTCTGTGCCGGGTTCGGCTCCATCCTCGGCATTGACGACTTATTGTGTTCTTTCGCTGCCGGCACCGCCTTCGGCTGGAACGGCGAATTTGCTCGTAAAACCGAGGAACTGCACGTATCCACAGTGATCGACTTGTTGCTTAACTTGTCGTTCTTTGTCTATTTCGGGGCCATTGTCCCCTGGCAACTGTTTAACGACGGCAGTCTTGGCCTCAACGTGTGGCGGCTTATCATCATTGCCATCGTCATCATCTTCTTAAGACGTATCCCTGCCGTATTGGCAATGAAACCATTCACCCCCGATATAAAGCTGTGGCGGGAAGCGTTGTTTTGTGGCCACTTCGGTCCCATCGGTGTCGGGGCCATCTTTGCCGCCATCCTCGCCCGTAAGGATCTTGAAGCCCATTACACTGAAGAAGAGACTCCCCTTGCCCAATTGCCTAATCCTGACTTCCCTCACTACCAGCTCATCGCCTGTATCTGGCCCATCGTGTGTTTCATTGTGGTGACGTCAATCATCGTCCACGGTTCCTCAGTGGCAGTGCTTGCCCTCGGCAAGAAATTGAACCGCATGGCCATCACCATGACCTTCACCACCACCAATACTAAGGACGGGGGTAACTCCCACTGGATGGATAGACTTAAAGGGCTCGAACTGGTGGCGACTAACTTCTCGTTACACCGGGTTGACTCTCAGGGGATGAGCATTATCGACGAAAAACAACACCCAGAAGAAGCTGCTCCCGACTACGACTATGATGCCGAAGGGGAAATGCAATTACCCGAGACTCTGGGGGTCAAAGTCAGACCCGCCGGTGGCGCTAAGCGTAAGCGGAAACATAAGAAGAAGCGGAGACACCATTTGGAAACTCATGACGGCGAAGAGACGATCACTCTGAGACGCAAACCGGAAGTACAAACGCTTCAATTGGGTAGGCTGACCCCTGGAGACGCTCTGGAAGAAAGCCGCACTCAAGTCGACTCCGAGTCTACCCACGAAGCCGGTGACGCCGTCGTCGATGATAACCTCGCTCTGCCCGATGGTGAAGTGCCGCAACTCCACATTGACCCCGCCGACATCCCACCGGAGATCCACGACGCCCTCGAACACGACCAGGTGCCCCACCAGGCGTATAAGGAAGGGGATAACATCATCATTGAGGACCAAGACGGCGAGATCATCGACCAAATTAAAGTCGATTCGCCTGATCGTCCTCCTAGATCGCCCCCGCCTCGCCACAGCCGCCGCCTGTCGCTAGCCTCGTTAACTCTGAACCTCACCCAGCTGAGGTCTCGTGACTCCAACGATGTATCTATCCACTCGATGGATCTGCTTGTCCAGAAGATGAGCCATTATTCGGCTGTTCCCTCAGACCTGGAGACGACAGTACCGGAACTGCCGTTGAAGCGGCTTGCTCTGCACACGAAACGGGCGTTTGTCCGCAAAGATGACCCTCACCGTCGTCAATTATTCGCTCACCAGATCGATAACTTGATCCTCATTGAGAATGAAGACGGTGAGATTATTCGTCGTTATAGAGTCAACCGTCGTCCTCAGGTTAACCCCACCGGAGGCAGAGCCCGTCTGGGTACGTTCCGCCACGTGACCGACTGGGCTCTTGGTCGTAAAACTCAAGCTTCCGATGAAGTCTGGACTGAAGAACTTCCCCCGCAAACGATGACTCTGACCGACGGTATTGCCGCTGACCCTCATTTGGAAGCTAAGCTCAATAAAGCGTTTGGTGGGTCGTCGACAGTACAGAGGCCTCCGCTGGCAGTGAGACGGGGTCTGGCGATGCCCTCATCCTCAGCAGCACCAGCAGCAGCATCAAATACTGTGCCTCCAGCCGAACGGGAATCGCTGGTGGAACGACGCCGCCGCCTCCAGGCATTGGGTGAACTCCCCACAAAGAAGACGCGTGACGATGAAGAAGAAGAATGATACCCATTAGCTTTTATACTCACTCTGATTGCATAGACATCCTTCCATTAATACACACAACAACGATATTATCAGATTAGGCATTGGTAGAGCTTCACCAGGTGGCTGAACCGCCTACCGCAATAAAGCAGTTACCTTCGGAGCTTAGGCGAAGAACAACTTAAGTTGCAGGCAACGACAGAATAGTGGTATCCCTCTCATTGTTTGTCACTCGTTCAACGTTGAGAAACAGTGTCCACAAGGAAACTCACGGAAGATACAATCTTGTAGGGACTAGCGTAGACGCTCTCTTTTTGAACTCAATTGCTTGACATGTTGTAATCAAGTGGAGCTAGGCACTTTTGGTAAATTTGACTTCGTTGTCAGCTTGGGCCTCAGACTTCATGAAAACATCACTCATTTATTCCATGAGTATCTCCAGTGTTAGGCAATCCTTTGTAAACTCTGGTGCAAATTCAAAGTCAAGGTTCTCAGCATCAGTTTGTGGATTAAACGTTATTGTTGTTGGAGGGTGGGATTTCTTTTGCCTCCAACTATTCGATATGTTGATATTGCCACCTTGGAAACTCTGAAACATCAAATGATCCCCACACTTAAAATTCTATGAATAAGGAGAACAAGACCAGGATTTTGGATAGAGCACGAGGAGGAGCAAAATACACACCATCCGATTGATAAAATAAATTACTACTACAAGATACCTTGCATAATTTACCCCCCCCAAAAAAAAAATGGGTTGCTCGCTAGGTGGTGGAGTCGCATTAGTTTGAAACATGGGGTAAAACTAATTTCTTGACTTTCACCATGACGCATTACGACTCTCCTATGACAATCACTACTAACGACAACAACATTGAAGACGACTCATTTGGATGCCTCGAGCCAATCCTCTGTGACAATTGTTTCCTGAAGTTACATCGCTTAGCCCATAGAAGGGCTGAAGTCTCACCTTCTGTTAGGCTCCCCTTAGAGATTGTGGCAACTGTACTTGAGTTTCTTCCCCAACACCGTGTCCACCCATTTTTGTCCCTTTCTAAGGGCGTTGACTACATCGCCAAGCAGAGACTCTTTCATCAAGTATACGTTTTAGGACCTGATGAAGAGCCGTTGCTTCACGACTCGATTGACGATCTTAAACACTGGCTGTACTTGTCGCAATCTCAATTTCTTCATTTGATGCGTATCAAATTCAAGTGGCCTGGGGAGATAACTATCATTGAATCTCCCCGTTGGAACGACCAACTTCTTCACGCTATTATAAATCACTTGAAGCCCGCGAAAGTCAGCTTCAGAATTACGTCTCCTACATCATCTGCTCCACAGGAATTTTTCGTGAATTACCGTTCTGTTATGAGCACTCCCCATCTCTATCAGGTCGTTTTAGTTGAAATTGAATTGGAATCAACACCAACCAAAGTCAGAGTGGACAGCCTCGTGATTGTTGGCAATGTTAAAGGAATTAGAGGATGTTTCGATATATCCGTGGTCAAACATTTTTCTGTTCGAAACGCGCAACATGTGGGTGTCGATAACGTATTCCACTATGCACCTGAGTTTAGTACCTTAAGGGATTTTTGCATGTTGCCCAACCAAACCTCCGCCCAATTAATCTTCTTTGGTTCCCTAAAACCATAAAGCGCTTGGCACGCACCAACCTTAATAATAACTCATTTGAACTCGCAATCAGATTTCAAGAGCTTCTAGAATACCTAGAGTTTGCTGGCAAATCATTTACCTTTCCAAACTGGCCCCGGCGTTATGTTCGTCACAAAAGATTCCAAACTGGAGTAGGAAAACTTAATGGTGTCAACTTCCCTAACCTCAAAGTATTTGTTGATGGCGACGCAGTCTTCGTGATTGATCGTATCTTGGGCGAGTTTTATGCTGCAAACTTGATCAATTAAGCATCCGGGGAGCTGAGTTTAGTGAAAATCCTTGGTTGAAAACCGCTTTATGTATCTCAAATTTCAGTAGTTTTGACCACGAGAGCTCTATTAAGCCAAATAGCCTCACTTGTCACTATACTGGTTAATACCGTCCACTACAAATGGACAAAGCATTATTTCACCTCCAAATCAGCGGGACCTCGATTTTGTCAGAAAGTCTTTTTAACATTTCCAAAGATTTATTATTCGAGTAACTTTAGAGACTCAGGGGCTAAATAGGTGACGCAATAAGCTTTTATAGCACAGGTATATGAACACTGTTGTCTCTTCGTTAGCAAATTTACAAATCCCATGTCCCGTTCCAAGAAACAGAACAACAACACAATCAAATCCAACAGCGTGGCGAAGAACGCCAAGTCTGTGACTTATTTGCCAACATTCCAGGCTCTCTTAAGACAGCTCCCTAACGACAGGGCCCGTGGTGACTTGACCAAATTAATCGTGGAAGCTGAGAAAACCAGACACGAAGCAGTAACGGCGTGGAAGAACCACGAGACGGTATCCTTAAGCAGTCTTTTCAAGCCAATTGGATCCCTCAAGCCCGTTCCTGGGTTGAACACTGACAGACTCTCCAAGTTGGACTATCGGATCCAAAGATTACAACGCGAGTTTGGTCAGGCCGCCGACCCCATTGAAGCGAATATCCACTTGTTGACTACATACTCAGACTTTGACAACCGGGCCAGACCTCACCAAGAAGTGGAAAGAAGCCTCGCCTTCTTGGCCACAGACTTCAACCGCCGCCTTGGACGGATTCTTAATGACATCCCCGGGATCTCCAGAGAGACTCGTCGCACTACTGAACAAGCTATTTGGCACGAACAACAAAAGTTGTATGCGATCATGGCGGACTGGCGGGCTACGGTGGAACGGTTACTTCGTAAGATTTGCCAGGACGCCGTTGTCTCAAAGCAAATGGTTAAGGAAGCGATGATGATTTTGGAAAAGCACCTGTCCTCCGTGTGGGACATTTGATTTTACTTGATTTTGTAGTTTATCGATGTTTACGGTATGGATCACGTGACGAGTCACCCCCACTACGGTTCGTAATGATAAACTTTGTTGGATTGAGCTAAAAAGGTAAATACTAGCAGCTAAATCACTTCAACTGGTGAAGTAAATGAAGAATTAAACGTCGCCAAAGTCGATCCCTCGAAGGATTCTGCGATACATCTGCCGCGTGACTTTAGTCAACTTGTCGTCATCGAAGCCCATATAGTAGTAGGACTCGGTGCCGTCAGCGTTAAATTGCCGTCGCAACGTGAGCTCATAGCGTCGAGCGACGCCAGCTTCGTCTACGTCGACGGCGTCGAAAGTAAAGCTGGCGCTGCCGTCTCGGAGCTGGTCGAGAAGAAGACCTTCCGGTTTGTACTTGACGTCTAACACCAAGCGAAGATGATCGACGCCCTCGTACTCCAACCGTTTGGCAGTGTCTCTCGGGTAGTAAGAAGATGAAAAGGCCATGATGATCCCTATCTCTCCCTCCTGAACTGTGACGAGCGAGAAAAAAATCGCGAATGGGCTCGGGGGGTGGGGGAGGCGCGCTCCCCTCGTCAGCAGAGAGGAAGGCATATAAGAACAATCATGTAAACGTGGAGATCAGTCGAGTGTGACTTGCATATAACTTTTGAGTACTCGGTATTGAGCCGCAGTGCGTATTTCGGGCTAGGAAGAAAGTAATACACAACCGATATCCACTCTTGTTTAGGTGTAAACATTGGAGAAGAAAAGTATTTGGTACGGCCAGTAAAGTTCTATTCTCTCTTATATAGCAGTAAGTCATTTCAAACTTCTGGATCATTCCACGAAGGTGATGGCTTGGGAAGTGTCGATCAATTATATCTCCCCTGCACCTTTGATCTCAACTGCATGTGGCCTGAAAACAAAATCCATGCACTACAGGAAACAGGCAAATATTGTCTATTTCAGTTATTGTCCAGTTTATTTCCTTAGTGCTCACTTTTGGCGCCCACTCGTGTAGCCCGCAAATCATTATAGCGACAACTGAGTCACAGTCGATCAAGTACACAAAGTCAGTATAGCATGAATCGTAGGTAAATAAAGCCTTTTTTAATTGAACTACTTGAAATGGTTACTTGATAGATTGAGAGACTTGCCGCATGTCGACAACCCATTGCCAGAGTCAACTAAGTCTACTCGAAGCAGTATAACTACAGATTTTTCCAATATGACAAGTCGAGAGTGCTCAGTAGACGTCACATAATGACAGTTTAGTATCTCTTAATATATCATCCTCGAAAGCATCAAGTTCATAGTCCACGCTACGCCCCACTTCAAATGTGGTGAGCGTTGTACATTCCCCTATGTTCCAAGAGCAAGTGCCAAGGCCCCTTCATTGAACGCCCTGTCGTCCTGTTAGTTGATCTATGCTTTATGTCTTGATGAGATTCAGGTCTATTCCCTGATTTCTTGGGTTGACTTCCTTTTTAGATCGTCTGATACGGACAAACGAACTCATATTTTCATCCAAACTACAAATAGTTAAAAATGTGAGATAAATATCTCAATTAAAAACTCAATATAACCCTGGGATGCGTCTAGAGGGTTCTACCCGCAAGTATACCCACTGTCACTTTCGGTTAAGTGAAAAATTTAGCGCTTTTTCTCGAAACTTTTTGAAGAGAGTAGCTAGACGGGCATCACAAAGTGTAGTTTTACGCAAATATTTCCAGGATTTTTGGTTATTAGTGTTGTATTTGGTAAATTGCTGCAAAGTCAATGGCGAGCAAGTTTTTTTTTTTCAAGATACAAAATTTAGCATAACAATCAATTCGAAACTTGATGTTGTGCTAAAGATAGTTGTGATAGCTTGACTAAACATGATATCACGCTAAATCAAAGGCAGTTGTCAAATATGAGCCTCTTCACAAAGATGTCGCGTTTGAGGCGGGTGGGTACATCCACTGGGTACCTAACCAAAAATAGAGGTATCGTCTTTGTTGACTGTGACTAAGCAAATAGTGGGTCTTTCTATGACAATCTTCGATGTGTGTACCATGTGTGTAATATTCCAGGACTGTGTGGTTTGCATATCCAGCCGCTGGCAGCCGGCAGTAGAACACCTTGAAGGAAGTTTTTGGCATCTCATTGAAAGCACTAGCAGATTCTGCACTTTCGATTTGATGTCTGTTTGACAGTGTCTAGGAGCATGCCGGCAATCCAATATCGTACGAGAATTCTTGCATCCTAAGCAAAGTGCTGTCATATAATTTCCTGAAGGCGTCGAAATTATATTGTGTAACTGAACATACATCATTCGAGTAGTTTCCGCGGTGCAGGTGGATGATAACGAGTACAAAACTTTCACTAAACACTCAATTTTGGTGGATGAATTTGATGATAATAGAAAATTGCATGACGTTCGTTGTAGCTGCCACCAATTCTCAGATTTCCCTGCGGTAACTTGAGGTGCGAACTTCTTATTTTTGAAAGTAGACGACCTCAGGTAAGGTAAGGAAAGATTGCCATTGATACTTATAAAATAGATACTGTCGGTTGATTTCTTTTCACTGGAAGGGTCGCAGCATTATATCAGTTACGTAAAATTTCATCGCCCAGTGGAAGAAGTGGCAGACCACTGTCAGCATATATGTGTGTTCAGTAGCGTAGATCATGAATCTAATACAAATGATTGAAATATTGTATTAGTATTGAAGTTTATTCAGAAGTAGTCTTTGTTGGAGCCCCGGGGGAGGGTTTGGAAGAGACAATGGGCATCAGTTTGTGCTAAGTCGACAATTAGCATTCTTAAGAAAGTATTGTGCGGGGCTTTCTCGACTCGGTGATTACGTCAGGCTCTGCAAGCTATATATTGATTAGACCTACGCACATCAGAACATACATTTTACCACCTGTCCTTGGCAGCTTAGCCTGACGCAATGGCATCGACTTACACCTTCACCCAACCCGCTATTCTTCGAGTGACCTATCGAACCGGGCATCGGCCGAAGGTTGTGGAATTGCGCCCCAAAAAGGAGTTTCACAACTACCATCCACTTATCGCTGTTCGTGAGCTCAGAAAAGACTTCCCGAAGAGCACGGTTGAAGGACTCTCGAGCGAAGAACGGTTGCCGGGGATTTATGTTTGCCGTTGTGTGTGCAGCATATGCTTGTCACCTTTGAAATTCCGGGTGGTCTCGAGAAAAGGACACAAAGAGAGTAAAGTTGACAACAACAAGTATATGGTGACCCCATGCAAGCACATTTTTCATGCCAAATGCTTGAAGCTGTGGTTGAAGCAGAAAATGAAGTGTCCCTTATGTCAACGGAGAGTGCCCCGATTACGGAGACAGATCTCGAACGATAAAACTACTGTTAAACTTCTGGATGGAGGCTCTCGCAAAGTTATTACGGGTCCTGGATACGTCGCGCGAAATGGTTCGGTACATCAAGAAGGTGTTTCCATTTGTTGGGCAAATAATATTCCAGTCGTTAAATTTTATAATTGTGTTATCCATTAGTTATTCTGACGACGCTGGTTTTTCAGTTGATGCTGTCTCCACGGGTTTCTCAGATGAGACTGGGCAAGCAAGATGACATGTGTTTAACTTCTCGGACAACTTCGACAATTAGGAATCCATCAGCTTTTGTGTGACAATATATGTATAATGTGAAAGGTACTAGCGTAGCATAAAATTAGTTCTTCAGTCTCAATTAGATAGACTCAGACCAATCAGGCTATCCAGTCTAAATGGTTGCTTCACACTGTGGTTGTAAGCTGAAATGAAGCGAGTGTTTGGTTTTAACACAGCGCCAAACGGATTATACATTACACCGCCTGTTTCGTAATTATAGCCTAGCGCAATGGCATTGTCTTACACCTATATCCCAGAGCTATACTCTCAGCGATCTCGTGAACCCAAATTTCGCGAGTGTGAAAGCCATACCCCCTATACATGGTCCACGATTACCATCAGGTTATCTCACCCAGAGAGCTCCTCAGAGACTTTCCGAAAAGCATAGCTGAAGGGCTTACGGAGAAACAAGAGTATCCATGGACACTAGAGTGCCGCTGTGAATGCAGCATCTGCTTGTCGCCTTTGAAATTCAGGGTGGCCTGGAAAGTTCACTCTAAAGTTTGCACACACAAATATATGGTGACCCCATGCAAGCACATGTTCCATACCGATTGCTTGAAGCTGTGGATCAAGTTAAGACGCAGATGTCCCGTGTGCCGCCGGAGAGTGCCCCGATTACCAGCCTCCGATGCTTCTAGTTCATCTGGGTCCTCTGATTCCTCCGACGGTTCTGGGTCCTCTGATGACTCTAGTTCGTCCGATAACTCTAGTTCTTCCGATGGCTCTGATTCCTCTGACACTTCTAGCTCTTCCGATGCTTCTGGTTCTTCTGACGTTGGTTCCTCGGATGAATCTGAGTCCTCGGCTGAGTAAGCAAAAGTCTCGTTCTTTAAGTGTTTCCAATGAATGGTGATATTATCAGCTTGTTGATGACAATTTATGACAACGTGAAAACTGTAGCGCAGCATCATCGATCAAATAAGGAGTCGATCTCAATTTAATGTGATCAAGAGAATTCTGATCAGCCCGTAGCCTTATAGTGGTTAACACGAAAAGGAAATGCAGAGGTGGCTTCTCAAACATCGCCTACCCAACTTGAGCATACCAGTAAGAAAGTACCCGATCGACTGAGCACTGTACCGATAACAGAAACTTGTCACTATAATATTTTATTCAAGATCTCCTCTTTCAAGCAACAGCGACGTCGCTTCCATTGCTTGATCCATGGTGAGCCAATCCTCAGATGAGTGGACTGGTGCCCGCAGAAACTAGTAAAGAAGATTCGTGGTCTCGATGGTATGATACGCTTGATCGATGAGGCCTCACACTCCATTAAGTAGATTGTAAGCCGCCCAAAATGGGTGGCTTTGTTGAATACGGTTTCGGTGTTGGTGATAGTGGCGTCATTTTCAAAGGCATCTTATGATTAGGTAAGCCATCGAGCAACTGATACTGAAAGAAATGTTGGATGTTGTAACACCTCAATCAAATGTACGATCAATCTTACCATCACCGTCTCACGTTCCAACGATTGAAAGCAAGCGTTATTTTCATGACCACCCCGCGAGTTATTACCCCCCGCGACTATGAGTTCCGCGCCCCATCTCATGCCAGCGGTGTACGACTACCACCGAGTTATCAGCGTAAGAGAACTCAGACGAGACTTCCCCAAGAGCGCTATCGACGGGCTCCTGAACAAGCCTCAGCCTCCGGGCATATACTCGTGCCATTACGAGTGCTGCATTTGTTTGGGATATGGGAAGTTTGAGGTGGTCAAACAGGCGATTCGTCACAGGGCGGTGGTGGACCGCAAGAAGTATATGGTCACTCCGTGCAATCACATCTTCCACGCCAAGTGCTTGAGCCTGTGGATGATGCGGAAGTTGAAGTGTCCCATGTGTGAAAAGGTGTTGCCTGAATTTGTGGTAACGGACGCTATCGGGTCAATGGGGAATCCCATCGACGTCCTTCAGTCCCTGGACTCATCTGAATGATCTGGGGAGTGTTGCCGGCCTCCTCACAAGCAGTGACTTAGTTTAGCCTTCAATATATGTGCATCGGAAATCTGTTTGCAGCGGTTTCAAGTAGTAGGGATATTCATCTGGTAATCAAATGCCTTCACCACATACAGTGGACACGAATATTGATCCCAAAATCAGATATTCACTTCAATACTTGGATGACATAGATGCTCAAGAAAGTTTGACCATTTTCGGTTGTGGGTTTTGGCTATAGCTTCAAACTTTTTCAATGGCACCAACCAGTCCCAACCGTATGAACTCCGATAAAACAAAAGGTAAGTAGCATTTTTTTCGATAGCTCCATTTAGGAAGAGGTGTAGTCACTGGAATGAAAAGCACACAGTGGATCACCGCCGGGATTCGTTGACCAACTCATCAAGCCATCCCATGGCGCATGAACGAAAGGGAAACTGTTAATAACAAATGACAGTCAGTTTCGATGATACCCATAGATTGGTGAAAGCTCCATTTTCGATAAGAGATCTAGCTAGATCTCAATCCGTACCACATCTGGAATTTGCCGAGGTTCAGGGTCGTCTCAGGGACTAAACAGTGAGCAGTGCGATTTGTGCGGCTGAAAGTCTAAGGGCGTGCAATTTCAGTAAACAATCTCGGGGTAGTAAATTGCACGATTCTTCCACACAATCAGATCAATTACGACTAGACTCAAGTAGTCTCTTTCTAAGGTAAAATCCATCATCACCACCGCTTGGATATCGACCTGATTTCGACTTTGATAGCACTCGATTAACATTAAAGAATCCAAAACTTACTACTTTCATTGAATACCTTCATTTTATAGGCGAATAATTAGTATTGATCTCGCTTCAGTCTCTCTTGTCTCACTTGGCTTTTGCAAGATTTAGTGCGGGTGTCGCATGACCGAGGCACCACGCCAACCCCACAAAATCTTCCGCGGGAACTCCCGATTCAAATATACACCACCACCAGCTTCATCTTCAACTATTCTTTATAATAATTAATTAGTACTTGTTTGATTTCGAGATAGATCAAATATTGAACGTACGCTCTATATCGTTTTCCCCGGGCTCGTTCGCACGTGATATACCCCTCGCTTCCCCACAACGGTCACCCCTCTCACAAGACACTCCATCCGTCTATACTTATCCTCCACAACCGACACCCCAATCGTCTTCCGCAAACTGACAATGGACTCATCGACATCGTCGCTTTCATCGCTGCTGGTGTTACCCTCGAAATTGCTCGAGGATAACTACAAGCTAGCGCTCAAGTTGTTTGTCAACCGCAACTTCGAAAAGCTGTTTGCCGTGGCCTCCCAGCTCTACGGACAAGCCATTCAAGAATACCCTCGGGGACTTATCCTGGAGACGCTTCTCGTCAAGATCATCTCGTTATACATCGCGGAAATCACCACTATCGCCGAACAAGAGGTGGCGTTCGAAACCGGCGTTGATGTCGACCAAGTAATCAGCGATGTGGAAGGTTTGTTTGGTAATCGCCGCAATGTGCCGCCGGAAATTTTGTATAACTACTATTTGGCGGCTAAGGGCAAAAAAGTGTTGTCGCTTCTCACACTGGAAATCAGTCAAATCCTCAACACTTTTACGTATAATCGGGAATCTAGCAAGCACGAGAAGAACTTGGCCCGGTTATACATTGACTTGTTAGTGGAACAAGACCGCTGGGAAGACGCTAAGCTGTTTGTGGGGCTGTGTCCCGTGTTTACTACCAGTGACCTCCACCAATTAGAAGACTGGAAACAAGTCCAGGAAAACCAACGCAAACAGGACCAATTGCTGAAACAAAAGAAAGAGCTGGAGGCAAAGCAAAAGAAGGCCGAACAGATCAAACAACACCGCGACCGCCAGCTTGAATACGTCAAGCTTAATGAGATGAGACAACAAGGGGACCGCCCGATAAATAAACGGCAACCCACTCCACAAGACGTACAACTGCTTACGCAACGGCTATATCACATTTTGGACTTGCTCAAGAACTATTTCCGGGATAATAGTCTTGTTATTGGTGTGGTGGCGGTAGTGTTGGCCATCGCTCTGCGCTACGTGAAGCTTAACCGCAACACGTTGAACACCGTTAAGGATCGTGTGGTGGACACCGTGAAAATGGCCATGAAGATCACTTACTTGTGAAAACCATACTCTACGTTTTCATCATTTCACCATATAGTTAGGCTATAGTCTATCAAGTTTCAGTTACTTTTACAATAGTAGAAGTTACCAATTGCTTGTAGTTTTGCTTTAAAATCTTACTTTAATGGGATGATGTTGGTGTCTCGTTTCTGTCTGTTAGTAAGTACTCCCCGGGCTGCGTAACCCACATTTCATTGACCGCATCAGCCACAGTCACTGCTGCCGCCACTCCTCCCCACCACATCCACTATGACCACCGATAAAGGGTGCTGGGTCATCGGCTACGGGCTGCTTATGTTCAAGCCGCCTCCCCACACGGCGTTCCGCGTCGAGGGCTTCATCAACGGCTATATCCGCCGCTTCTGGCAGAGCTCGAGCGACCATCGCGGCACTCCCGAAGCCCCAGGACGAGTGGTGACTTTGGTCCTGCTCAAAGATCTTCAAACACATGCTCAGTTTGCTGGCCACCACGTGTTTGAGCTGGCCAAACCCCTCGATCAGCTCGTACCATCGGACTTACCCGTACAAGCAGCAGCCTACTATATCGAGCCCCAGCACGTTGACGAAGTCAGGGAGTACCTAGACGTGAGGGAACAGGACGGGTATACTGCCCACCATATTCCTTTTTACGTTACCCAGACGCTGGACTTGGATCACCCGGCATTAGTTCAGCTTGATGTTGACTCTGAAACCGCTCTCCCCGTGATCATGCTGACAATCTATATAGGCACGGTGGAAAACGAGCTGTTTGTTGGCCCTGAACTGATCTCTGACACCGCTAATGTCATCAGGAAACTGAAAGGACCGCTGGGAGAGAACGTCGAGTATATGGACCGCTTGGTGGAAGCACTGCCGGATAAGTACTTGACTGAGCTTCAGCAACACGTGAGAGCCTTGCATTGATCTATTTAATCATCCTATGCATATAGACAATTGGTATTTTTGACGTTAAAATAGTGGTTGATGTAGCGCCGTATAAATGGCTCCTGATGGGAGATTATCTGTTGTCATCATAATAATGTCCCCTAAACTGATCACTGTTTTATAATTCGGTGTCATTGACGGTATCCACTTTGGATGTTGGCCACTGTAACGTCCAATAGTTTATAGATGGGAGTGGTTGATATTGGCCTTAGGTGGTCGGGGGAACCACGCTTGGAATTGTGGCTGGGGCGACCCTGGAGATGGTGGCAAAACCTTCATTTTGGTGGTGCAAGCGTTCATTTTGGACTGGTGGTGGTGGTAATCGGAGGCGTCATCACTCGTAGTGGTGAGAGCCGAGGTGTGTGGGGGAGGGGAACGATAAGCACCGATGACGTCATAGAATCTTGGCTGCGAAAAAAGTTCGCCTCCCTCGTTATAGAATAGGCAAATTGATTGCTAAGGAAGTAATTGGTCGATGTTGTGTGTGATTAAATTGATGTCTTGGACTCTAGTAGATACGGCTGTTGGTTAATATAGCCATCATTCAAATTGGAGGTGACGTGCTATCATAAATGACTTATTACCTATGATAATACAATCCTCATTTTATTGCATTCCCCGCCATCACTATTTTCTCCTTCCTCATCCAAACATTCCGTGGAGCACAGGCAACAATAGGGAAAATCTTCGTCGCAGGCTCCTACTACTAACTTGACTAAACATGAAAGATCATCGATATTAAGACTTTATGGTTTTGCGCTAATGAGGTAGGGCCGGCCAAATCACGTTACTGCTGATTTCCTTACGGCTACATGAGTTCATTGAGCGCTTCTACGCCCTTCCTTCGTCTGTATTAGCCCCTTAACCCTGTACGTTCGTCTAAACCACGTGATGTGCGCTTCGACGATGGAGGTATGGGCAGGGAATAGGGACTAACTCGACGGTATTGTGGCCACTAATTGGATTCATTCGAAAGCTATAGATTGTATAAATAGTTTCCATGTCTAAATTTCAAAATTGAGCGACTGTACCAAAAGTCACAACCCCAAATACCGAATAATCGCGTGAAGCTAAACGAGAGGGCGTGACTCGCCTTCCTCTAGGCAATACGCGGCGACAACTATATAAGCCCCTTGCCCCCATTATCAAACTTTCTACTTTACCTCTATGTCGTCCACGCCATCCGCTGGCGCTGTGTTCGAACGGGCGATGGCGCAGGCCATCTCCGAGGGCCTCGACTACTCCCTGATTAGTTTCCAGTTGGAAATGTGCAAGAAAATGAAGCCACTTTTGGGACCCCGTTGTTTTCTCGATCAAACTGATGTCGACGGTTTTGTAAAGGGGGCGATCACGGCGTTACGGGATGGGTTCTCGACAAGAGTGGCCCTGGAGGTGTTGGACATGGTGAGTTTACTTGCCAAGGGTGAAGCTATCATGCTCTGTAACCCGCTGTTACGTCAAGAACTCATTGTGGAAATACTCTCGTCATCCCTACCGGTCAGAGACACCGCCGTCAAGACCATTGTTGCGCTTTGGCACCAAGTTCCCCACCATGTCACACTGGCGATGATGAAAGCTAGCAAGCAAGGTGATGGCGCTAGCTGGGCTACCGATGAAATCATGAATGATACTCGTGACTGGACGTTGCCTGGTGCTCTTCCCCGTCTTTATCGGCTTGTACTTGCTACTAATGGTAGTTCTGTACCCCATGCGATATTGTGGTTGTGCCGTCATAAGCACAAAGAGGCGTTGATCGACATGTTGCTCGCTGAATGCACAAAATCAGAAGCCTGTTCTCTACCCAAGGACACCTCCAACGACACTGCCGCAATCAAGTGTACCAAAGTCAGTCGTGTAGACGCTCGCAATGTTCCTACTCTGGAAGCGTCTGCTACAACTAGCATCGGTAATGCTGGTGTGGAACTGAACACTGATGAAGCTGTAAACCAAGAAGAACAGCCTGCTTCTCCTCGGGTCAAAGAATCAATGCCTCAAAGCGTTTTCAACAACTGCACCTTTCACGGGAAAGTGATCATTGTTGGCGGTAACATGAAGTATCTGGACCTGTTTACTTCGTTGGGGGATGACGTATTAAGGGATGAAGTATTGGAGGATGACGAAGTGGAAGCCCCGGGAACATTTTGATTGGATCAAATGAGTATTTTAGGAAAGGTATTTAAGGTACATACGAGTTCAATATGAGAGATTTCAACTTTGCTGATACTTAGGCCAATAAGCAGACTTAACCTCTTGTTTCTTCTTAATGTTCTGCCAAATATCTAATGAGAAACGACTACCCGCGATCCCTGTTAATTCAGCCAACTCCTAGCATTTCGCATTCGCCAAACGATTTCGAAGGGGGTGCTCTTTACAAAACTTCATAGTAAAATCACTGTCACGATGCCTTAAACGTCATTCCAATGGGTCAAATACAAAATTGCGGTACGTAAGATTAATATTACAAGTATATCTCGGTTTCCCAATTGAACCTTACACAATCTCATTCCGCATTCGTACAAGCCTATACGAAGGCGATAGTCACGCATACCCTCGACAATACGACGGACACGGTATATAAGCAGGCCTTGGCCCTCATCTCGTCTCACATTTATTCAATACTTCTACGGATATGCTGTACGCTCTGCCTCCCCCTCCGATCCTCGGCTCTGCCTTCCACAACTTGGTGTCTCTGGTTACTGAACTTGACATTAAGTTGGGCAAGTGCCAGAGCTTGAACGGGTACTTGAAATACTACCGCGTTTCTTCTCACGAAGTTGTTGGCTACGTCAATGGCACCATCCATGTGCTCTCGACGAAATCGCCACACAAGCTCGCCGGAGTGGTGTTACACACGGTGCATCTTCTCGCCGATGCTGACGCCATGACGCTGATTGAGCCGGCTAAGCGTCAATCGCTTATCTTCTGGTTATTACGACGCGAAGATGTTCGTGTCTACGCGGGGGAAGTGGTGGCCTCGTTCTGGTACAAGTTTCCCGAAGATGTGGAAGAAATGGTAAAGCAAGCGGTGCCCCATCGGTTTTTCTACGTTGCTGACCGAGCCGTGCTTAAGATTTTGCAACACCACCAGGACGGGTCCACTGACGTGGCCGCCTTGGCTCGCTTGGTGGCGGCGGCGGCTGGCAATGGTCCCCTGGCTGGAGTGGAGTGGTTGAACCACCGCACCAAATTCTTTGACGAAAACCTCAAGGAGGCGTTGGTTGTGGAGTTGAATGAAAAATTGGCCGCCTCCTCTCTTGTTGAGAAAGTGGAATCACCCCAAACTTCCCCGATCCACCACTCGTACCCCGCGGTGACTTCTTTGGACCCCATTAAGGAACTGTCGAGCGAAGTCGAAGGTTCATTAGGTGACGCCAACAACGTCAACGCTGACTCTAATGGCGTGAAAGAAGAGGAAGACACTCAATCGGTTGAAAACCAATCCACTTCGTCGGCTTTTGCTGGCAATACCACTAACAACTTCAACAACTGCCGCTTCTACATCACCAACGCTTTCTTCAACGCGAGTGACGCCAAGCAAATGGAACTGTTGGAAGCCGACTATGACCCTGATGAATAAGTAATTACGTATGAGTTAACATGAGCGAGTTTTGTATAATGTAGAGCGTTTCACCTACAAATCTTTAAGCGAGACTGATCCTTTAATTATAACGTCGATATACATGTTGGCTACCATACAATCACTGTTATGATTCACTTGACAACAGAGATGTATTGATCGCTCTTTTATCGTGCTTCTATTGCCCATTACACTTTCCTCTATACTTCATTTTCTCGTCACCACGCACTGTGCCAAAAATTTAGCAAATTGACGAAAATCTGCGAACCACAAACCCAATCTTTTCAGAATGATTGTGAGATTTCGGAATGTGCATCTAACGACTAATGAGAGGTTACTATAGCCTAGCTTAACAAGCCTTACTTTCAGAATTTATCAAACCTTGTCTATAAAAATTAAGTAGTGTGAATCAAGGGATTTTGTTTGTTAGTGGGGTTACGCCACCACTGTTTGCGCCGGACTGATACTTCTCGACGACTCTTCCAACTCATTGAGCTTTTCTTGGTCCTTACGGATTCCTTCTCTTACTGCCAACACCAGGTCGGCGATCACCGCGTCCACACCGGCTTTCATCTGGATCTTGGCCAATTCCGGGTCGTTATTCTCCACGCCGTAAGTGACACACACAAGGCCCAGCAGCTTCACCACTTGCGCTAAACGAGGGCACTTCACCAACGTCCCTGCCGCCAGCACGATCCCCAAGAGGTTCCATTTCTTAGCAAACCTAATGGCGTTTTGCAACGACAGAGCTCTGATATCGGCCATGGGAGCAGTACCAGCTTCAGTAAGGAACAAGATGGGAATCAGAGGTTGCTTAAGTGACAAAAGCACACACACGTCGGGGTGGAACAGCGAGAAGAGAATATCGCGGTTGGTGAGGTTAGCATCGTAAATCACCTTCAAGATAGTATCAACGTAGGTGTTTAAATCGACGGCGACTTCTCCCATTTGTTCCATTTCCGCCTCGTCCAACATCGGGTACTTAAGCTCGATATTGAAGCCGACATTTGACGGTAATTTGGCGAATAACTCTTTCAAGGTGACAAAGCTCAGCGCCACTGAGAGACCACGGGCGTTACCCTTGAAACCTTGAGATTTCCACGTCTTAGTAAGTTTCATCCGCCGACTGATGGTATCTCTGAACTCCACATCGATCGCATCTTCCACTGAAGGAGTACGCTTAGCATGGAAATTGGGGGCCAGCGGGTACAGTCTCGGCTTGTGAAGGCCCACAAGAGCGGCGTCATCCAACAGGTGCTTTTCCTTATCGGATTTCTCTTCGTTTAAGCCCAAGAACTGTTCCAACGTCAATGCGTTCATGGGGATATCCACCCCCAGTTCCGCTACGGTGAAGTCATGGTAGACGACGGGGACCATATCTTTAGTCAACTGGACATCAAACTCGACGTACAGCGCCCCCAAAGACGCAGCCGCGATGAACAGTTCGACGGTGTTCTCACCCAATTGAAGCAGTTTGCGGTTGAAGTTTTTACCCAAACCACGGTGACCAATCACTCGTGTCGATACCAATTGTTTCCAGTAAGTTTCCGTCGGAGTAATCGCCATAGCCGGGTGGCCAAAGCTGGAAATGGGGAGGTATTCAAAACGAACTTCACCAATAGTGTCCATAGTGGTCCGGTCCATGATCGGAAGAGTCACCGTACGGTGCAAAGAGCGAAGATTAGCCCCAACCGGAGTGTACAAATCCTTCAAGAAAGCTACTGCTCTACCAAGCAGTTGGCGTTGATGGTGGAATTGGTAGGTGGGAACAAGGTCAAACAGTACCGATAAGTCGTCCACATCCACCGAGCTGGGCACAGTGAAAGTGACGGGGTCAGTAGCAGAAGCATGGAAATCGTCCAACGGTAAATCCACCACTACCGGCTGGTCCACCACTTGATTGGTACGACGATGCTTACACGTGATCAGCAACGATAATGCTGTGTCGAGAGCCAGAGTGTGAGGAAGCAGCACATCGTGTAACGTCACTGGCAGCTGTGTTTGGCGCATATCCGTCAGCCCTAACGTGATGAGCACCATCAGTTCCCCGTTACCCAAGTATTTGTGGCCAAACAGCTTAATCGGTTGAGGTTCAGACTTGGGTTTGCGGCTCAACTGCTGGTACACTTTGTTATACACACTGCGTGAGTGTTCGGGCAAAATGTCCACCAGCAGCGACAGCCGGTGGAGCTCTTCAGGGAGTTTCCGCTCGACATTGTTCTCAGGAGAGTACATGTCGTAAAGCAATAACGAACTGTCCCTTGGGCGGAGAAGCTCAGCGGTATCTAAGTGACCACGAAGACACAGGTGTTCCATGGGAAGCCACCCGGAATCGTCAACGGTATCGACCTTAGCGCCAAACTCAAGCAATAACTTCACTAAACGAGTGAACCCTTCGTTGGCAGCAATGAAGATGGGAGTCCACCCAAATACCAGTTCACCAATCTCAGGGTCAGCATCGTTACTCAAAAGGAACTCAGCCACTTCCACGTGGTTATACTTACAAGCGATGTGTAATGCCGTTTCCCCGTGGTGGTCATGGTCGGAGTAATTGACGTCAATGCCTCCGGAAGTGATTAAATCCTCGACGATGACGGGACTAGGGTTTCTTGCTGCCAAGAGGACAAGTTCCGGACACAGTAACGGGGTGGCCGACTCCTTAATCAAATTGCGAGTAGTTTGTGGGTGGTGGCCAATCACGGCTAAATGAAGCGGAGTCATCCCGTCCTGGTCGCCCCAGGTATCAATGTGGTCTAAGGGGAGACCCACTCCAATGAGGCTGTGTTGTTTGAGGAATGTAATAAGGACAATAACCGCATCCTTAAGACCATACTCAGCAGCATAGTGGAGCGGCGTACGTTGGTACAGGTCCTTGTGGATGACTTCGTGCTGGTATAAGTCGCCGTACTTGGATAACACGTATTCAAGACCGTCACAGGGCTGGTCAGGACCATGGTGTTTCCCCCAATGGATGATTAATTGGTGGAAGAAGGTACGGCGAGAAATATCGGCTTTATCAGCAAAAGGGTTCCCTTGAGTCCGCTTTAATTCCTCAATGAGTAGATCAATACACTCGGGAGTGCTTCTCGTGGTGGCTTTAATCAAGAGAGAAGTGAGCACGCGAGCACCCACGGATTCCGGCGCTGAAAGCAATTGTTGGAGTTGTTTCGAATCCTTATTTTGAATGGCTTCCGTCATTTCCGCGTGGCGAGTGTTGGCGGGGTGTTTCGGCAGCACCAGGCCGTCGGCGTTGTCGGCGCCGAGCTCGGCCAAGATCGAGTGGATCGTATCCAAATAACCTTGAACATCTTTGCCACGAGCGAACGGTAACGGGTCAATGCGCAGGTGGAGATAGGTAGCCTTATTATCGGCGTCGGCGCCAAGTTTCTTATCCAATTTCTTCAAGATCTTCACAAAACCACGGTAGTTAATCTCACCGAACCACTGTAAGTTTCTCAACGTGGTGGCCATTTCCCTCAAGATCAGCACCACTTCATCCAATTCGTCTTTCACTTCGATCTCTTTGGTAAGCTTATGGGTATGGGAGTTATACCCCAACGCCAGCACCACCCGTCTCATCCGTTTGCCGTACTCCATCAGTTTCATCGAATAGAACTCGTCGACATTCTCGACGTTGCGGTCCAACTCATAGAAGAAAAGAGAAAGCACCAGCTCGAGGTCGTCGGTGGTGGCGACCTGGTTGATGATCTTCTTCAACAGCTTATAGTTGATGTAGTACACCAGCCATTGCGGGATCTGGTGGGTGAGCAAGTTTTTGCCAAACTTCATCGGCGCCGACTGTGGGGATGGGTGAGGAGGCAGCGGTCGCCAGTAACGGTGGGAGTGGTGGTGGCTGATCCCACGTGGAAGCTGGCGGTGGTGACTAAGGCCCGGGGCATCGTTGCCAACGGCTCGGCTGTATACAGGCCTTACGTCACGTGGGCCCCCCATCAATAACATGACACGAGCCTAATTAGGGGGTAAGCACTAAGGAAGCTGGCCACGGATCTCAGCGGGACTAATTCAACCAAGCCAACCGAGGTAAGTCATAGTAAAATTAAGCCGCTGTCTGCTGCTGGCGGGGGTGCGTCGGACGAGATGCCCTCATCGCGTCGTCGGCATATACGTGGCGAAAAGATATGAACTAGCAAAGTTTGATATAATGGAATAGCTAATGATTTGGGTCAAATTTCACTTAGTATTGCCTTGGGTTTTGGCTAGTTCGTATACGGTGACGGGAGTGGATTCCCGTGTTTTCTTCCTTCTCTTGGCTGGCTGCAAAATGATCACCACGCGCATGCACCACGACCACGACCACCCCCAATCGGGCCACGCAGACCAAATGACACCCCGCAGGCGTCAACAAGAAATTCGAAGCTAAAAAGAAACGAGTCACTGAATATATGGCTGGTGTTTCTATATAGTTTAAGCTATATCAGCAAATTTTAGGTTCTATTTGTCTGTTTCTTTGTGGTGTTATCTACTGCTTAGTGACGTCTTTATTTGTATAGTGACAAAATTAAATTGGCTGGGTGGGGTAAAGGCTCTGTGTAGTCAGTAAAGAGCATGTCACTGTATGCAGTACATTAAGCTCAAAAGATAGGTGAACGGTGTACACCCGCCCCCAGAGTACACGCCACCGCTACACCATCCAGAGTAACCTCACCATCGTCTCAAACTATAAGTACTAGCAAATCTCATCGAATATTGCTCACTACTCTCTTTGCTTTACTCCCCATGCAATTCATTACCACCGCTACTCTCATCGCTGTTGCCGTCGCCTCCTCGGCCCCCGTCGTCACCTCCAACCCCAACACCCGTTTCGTCGCCGACTTCCCCTTTGCCGGTTCTCAAGCCGCGTCCGGGTTCGTGGTGTTTGCCGTTGGCGACTCTGGCCAAGTCAATGTCCACGTTGACTTGACCAAGTTGCCTGCCACTGGCGGTGAATTCTCTTATAAGATTCACGACCGGCCAGTGGGCTGGGGTGCTGCCACCTGTGACTCCGCCGGTGCCGTGTTTGACCCTTACCACGCCGGTAACGTCGACTGTGACTCCTTAGCTGACGACTCTCGCTGCCCCGTGGGTGACCTTTCCGGCAAACACGGTCGTTTCACTGCGACCTGCTTTGAACACAGCTACATCGACCCCTACTTGCTGTTGGACCCGGCTCTGGAAGCCTACATCGGTGGCCGTTCGGTGGTGGTGTACCACGATGGCCAAGTGCTTGCCTGTGCCACCATCCAAGCGGAGACAGAAGGCGACCAAAATGGCGACCAAGAAGGCGCATCGGTTGATTCCGTTGTGGAGCTTCCTCTGATTGAAGTGGCTCTCCCCACGGCGGTTCCCCCTATTGCTACTGACGTCATTGTCACCGAAGAGGAAACCATCAAGACTTTGGTGGAAACAATTGAGACTTCAGTGGAAACCATTGAAACCTCAGTGGGAACCATTGAAACCTCGCTTGAATCTACTGACTCGTTGGCTGAGACCACCTTCCCGTCGAGGAACTCCACTGTTGCCTCCACTTTGACCTCGGAAGTGTCGCTGGTGGCGTCGTCTTCTGCGGGCTCTGTGCCTCCTGAAGTGACTCAGGAAACCAACATGGGTCTGCAGTTGGCGCTGCTGGTGGCGGCGATGGTGGCGATGGTCGCCATGTTGCTCTAGCTTTAGCAAAGTAATCGGTTTTTATCTAATTAATTAATAAATGTGTTCCTCTTCTATTAAACAAAAATACCAGATGATCATAGATGCAATTATATGTTGGATATAAGCTGTAACGTGATGCTCAGATGTCCCCTTGGGAGATATCAATGATATGGATTTTACTTGCTGCAATGGTTATCTCACACTAATCCTAAACTCCTTGGCGGTCAAGTGGTAGATCCACTCTTCCTCGGCCACCGGGGTCGGCGCCGGCACCGGCCCACGCGTCACCGTCATCAGCCCCGTGATATCCTTAGCGCGACCAGTCTCAAGGGGCTTGAAATGGACCACTAAATGGCTTCGCCAAAGTAAGTTTTCGTATAATTCTTCCGTGGCAGTCAGCGGGTCACTGGTAATCACCCACACTTGACTACAGGTCTTGAGAAGCAGTTGTAAGTGGAAAGTGAGCTTAATCGTCAGGATATTGGTGGCCATTTGAAGCAATTCCACACCATCAATCACAAGTACACCTTTAGCCTGTTTCTGGATTTGTTGGAATAAAGTGGCTATCAGTGTGGTAGCGTTTTCCGGGTCGGGTATCTGTTTATCAAACAAGTGGCTGAAACAGTCAATAAACTCAAATTTGAGGGGGCCCACCAGTTTGAACGCCAGCGCATAGAAATCACGGTTATTGGTAAACGATACTAACGTAGCACCAGCGCCGGGTTGTGGCTTGAGCGAGTTATTGACCCCCTTAGCGGTGTTGGTAGCCGCCACACTCAATAGCGTAGCAATGAACCACAGAGGGTAAGTTCCCGGAGCATGGCGTACTACCGATAGATAGCCGCCCTCTTTGGACACCGTAGGCGACACAATGGAGCCGTCCTTGTATAGTATAAGGTCCTGGCGAAGGTCCATCTTAGTATATATAGTGATGCGCGCGATGAAGCTGTCTACTAGTATCGGTCGTGCCCCTACCACTTTCACTCAGTACTACTCGTCTATTCGTGAATACTTACTCTTCGGAAATGACCTCGGCGACTCTAAAGTCCTTCAGCAATTCCTTGGCCTGGTCCGAATTCTGGAACTGTTCGATCTTCTTGTTGACGTCCTTGGCGGTGGCAGCAAACTTCTTTCTCAAGTCCGCGGCCTGCTCCTTACCCAAGAACCCTTCCAACTGGGCAAAGATCTCGTTGTAGGTGTCGTCGTCGGTGTTGGTGGCCTTCTTCACTGCTTTCGACGCCTTGTTCACCGTCGACTGGGCGGTGTCCTTAACGGACTTCGCCGCCAGGTCCAACTTAGCTCTCAAGTCTTCAGCCTCACCTTTACCCATGACCCCTTGGATCTGGTCCCAGATCTCGTTGTAGGCGTCCTTCTGGTTGCCGGCAGTCGAGTCGAACGCATCCCTGGCCTTCTTGGCAGTGTCGTTGGCCGCCTGCTTGCCCTGTTCCAAAGCCTGCTTACCGGCTTGCTTGGCCTGGTTCCAGCTCGACTCGACTTTTTCTCTCAAATCCTTAGCTTGCTTAGGGTCTAACACCCCGTTGATCTGGTCAAAGATCTCGTTGAAGGTGTCGGTGCTGTCAGACTGGGCAAAGAACTCCTTGGTGTCGTTCCACTGCTCCTTGGCAATCTTCTTGCCGTCCTTGATCGCCTGGTCGACCTGCTTCTTCAACTGCTGGGCGTTGTCCTTGCCCAACACCCCGGCCAACGAGTCGAACACCTGGTTCAGCAATTGGTCGTAGTTGACCTCCGACCACGATTCCTCGACTTCGCCGACGGTGTTGCCGGCGGCGTCCTTGATGGGGATGTCGCGGGTGTGGGTCTTGGGGCCCAGCAACGCCCAGTAGCCGACACCGCCGATCAAACCGAGGGCGACGAGGATGCCGAGCTTGCCGTTGGGGCCGTCGGAGAAGTTGTCGCCCAGCTTCAGCGAGTTGTATCTCACCATGGGAGCGCGGGCCCGGGGGGCGAGGCGGACCGATTGACGAAGAGCAGCACCACGAGTCGCTTGTCTGAACATGGTTATTAAGTGGTTGGGTGGGTGAGACTAGCGTAGCAGCAACCGGCGTTCTTATACCGGGGCCCCCGCCATTATGCCGGATTGCTGTCGACGAAATTGCAGCCATAATTGGCCCGCATTTACACGCTGCCGACGCTTCCGGAGCCCCGGGCGACGGCACCGGCACAAGCCAGTGTCGGCAATTAATTAGCCCAATGACATGGGAGATATAACAGTACGAAGGGTTTGTCATGTATCGTAACCTTAGTCGATCGGGTGGGGGTGTGCTTTCTATCGCCCTATGGAGCAATCGCCTACGGTTGCTGTGGAGGGGTGCCCCTGGCGCGCACAGGGTGTCGACGCAGTGGTGCACACAGCCGACGACCACAGGGCCCGGCCACGACAGACATTGGCGAGATACCCATGGCAAGTGCCGCAGGAGTGGAGACGTCCTACTGCTTCAATCACCGCTAATCTGGACTCAAAAGTCATGGCCCTACGCCAGTTTCAGTCGCCATTTTTCGGCGCCGACGTCGGCAGATCCGCGCGCCTCCTCGAGGCACGGGCTAAGTTGCTTAAACGGGAACCGCCAGCTAGCCAATTATCGAGGGTGGCTCTGGCCCACTAGAAAGTGGGGCAACACGTGCTTTGGGAGCGAGGAACACTGCAAGCACTTGTGCTCTCTGCATTAGAAGGCGCCACTTGTGCGTAGCCCTTCTTTAGCTCTCAACCACTAGGGTTATCTCCAGTGTTCGAGGCGCCACCCTTCGGTGGATGGTCGCCGCGATTGCGAAGACGTTTATTGGTGGCGGGCCCCGCTGCAGGTAATATATCCCGTAAACAGGAGGGCCGGGGCCAGTGTCCCTCGCGTTTCTCGAGAAACTATGTACAGACGCCAATCATACGTCGTGCCAAAATGGGGCTTTGTGTGACGTCATCGCAGCGCGCAAGCGAACAGACTAAGCTGAAGCGAATTATCGATGAAAAGAAAAAGGGACCAGGATACGATAATACTCGGCACCACCGGCAGGAGGCTTATAGGTTTTTGGGCGCTGATAATTGTCAGTTTTTGGTTTCAAATGGTGGCGGCAGTACTAGATTCTTACGTAAAACACATCGGTACCCATGGGGACCTTTGACAAGCCCTTTGTCGTTAGGTTTCACATATTTGATTCTATTTGCCGTGGACCACAAAATCACTATAGTGCTGTATAGACCAAGCATCGTATAAGATTTGAACACTGGTGAGGATGTTTCAAGTGAGATGTACAACCTTAATGAGAAAAGCCGGTGCTTCTTTCAACACTTTTTTTAACGGGAGTGTTTGCTTTGGATCTAATAATAGATGATGAAACCGGTATTACCTGAGAAAACTTCCGCCATTCCCTGTTCACCGATGCAATAAGCGTAGAGATAGTCAACGATGATACTCAATGGAAGCGACCAACAATAGAAGTTCTCCGTGTAGCATATTCACTAGAGTTGTGATCATACTGAATAGGAATCAAATTTAACCAAGTTGACCAGGTACTATGTCTTTATGTATAAGGTATTGTTAACGATCTGGTGGATTTGGATGAGTCTCTCCATCTACCACCATATCTTCAGTCTCACAATAAAGAATATACCACCTCATCGACTTGATAGTTAAAACGACTTCTGACACTCAAAATTTCACTTCTAATACCTCATGTTTCCCCTCTAGTCATCCAAATTCAGAGAGCTTAACCATAGTAGGACGCGTCGCGTGCGACTCCATACTACCAACATGTGGCACACCCTCCCGCTATCTCCCGCCGAGCTCAGCCTTGCCAAAGTCCTCCGCTGTGGCCAGACGTTCCGCTGGCACCACATCAACGGCGTGTGGCTGTTTGCCCTCGCCGATCGCGTGGTGCTCCTCAAACAGGATGCCAATACGCTCTACTATTCGCAAGTGATGAGGCAGGCTGATCCTGATGCCGAGGGCACCTTAGCGTTTATCACTGACTACTTTAATTTGGACGTGAAGTTGGAGCCTCTTTATCGTCACTGGGAGGCTCAGCACGCCAAATACCCATCGAAATCAGCGCTGCCGTTTACGCGGTTCCCTGGTATCAGAATCTTGCGCCAGGACCCGTGGGAGACGACGGTGCTGTTTATCTGTCTGTCTAATAACAATGTCAAGCGGATCCTGAAGATGTGTGATGCTCTCTGTGTCAATTTTGGCCATAAAGTGGCCGAGTATGATGGTCACTCTTTCTACAGTTTCCCTCGTCCCCAGGAGTTAGCGGCGTCAGATGTTGAAGCACGTCTTCGTAAACTTGGGTTTGGCTACCGAGCGAAATATATTCACCAGACGGCGAAGTTGATGACGCTGACTCACAGCGTGGAGAGACTTGAAGCGTTACGAGGTGACCCTTATGAAGACGCTCACGAATATTTACTTGAGCTCAGTGGAGTGGGTCCGAAAGTGGCTGACTGTATTTGTCTTATGGCTCTTGATAAGCACCACGTGGTTCCAGTGGATACCCATGTCTACCAGATCGCGTTACGTGATTATCGCTATAAGGGTAAACGCGACGTCAAGACTCTTTCAAAGCCGATGTACCAGGGGATCCGCCAACACTTTGTTGATATATTTGGCGACTACGCCGGCTGGGCTCAGTCAGTGTTGTTTGCCAGTGATTTAAGTGACTTGAATAATGGCATTAACGTGGTGGCTGCAGTCAAGCAAGAAAACATCGAAATCAAGAAAGAGGCTTCTCCAATTGTCAAATCAATGGCCAAGGAGGCCTCAGAAATACAAGCCTAACTCATACAACCCTTTTACCAGACTTGCACCACCTCATTCACGTTTGATACCCAGAGCACCATTGTTCTACCAGATACGACAAATTCACGAAAACAAACCATCTCAACTGCATTTACATTTTAAAAACAATTTACACACATTTTGTTCTAAAACCATTAATGTCTCGTAGTTAGTAGTTGGTAGCTGGGTCGCCCCGCACACATACTCGTTTAGTCGATCACCGCTCGTCAACACGATCACTCGCCTGCACACGACAAGTCGTCTAGACGATTGAAAAGACAATGGGATAGCCTTCTGCTCAGTATAAATAAGTTACCTGTTCCTTTTCAATCAGCCTAGCACTTGGCTCTCCAGTTCCTATCCCCAGTCATTGTCCGATTGCTGAGTGGCCTCCCCTTGATATGAGCGCCATGGTCCCTATGATCGCCGCCACTGACACCACAGTCAAGCCAGCGTCGCTACCAGGACTCCCCATTGAAGTGGGCCGTCTCATATTCTCCATGGCCGACGTGGCCTCGGTGTGCTACCTCTACATTGCCTACTACCCCTTACCTTATGCCAAGGAGATTGCCCTGTATCTCGACTCATGTAAGGTCCGAGTGAGCCCCGCGGTCGTGGTCATCGGCAACCTCAGTGATGTGATTGACTTTGATACACTTGCTAAGCTACCTCCGTGTGATATCAAAGTCAGATGTTCGCGTTCCGATATTGATTATACCCTTGGCTACCTTGCCCACATGGCATACAAGCTGGTGGCGTTGGACATTGATTCATTCAATATCGATATGATCCCCCGCCACCACCCTGACTTCCGCTGCCTCGGCGACCGGTTGACTGAGCTCCGCTTGCTTAGCTCAGCGGTCGAGCAAGAATATATCCCCACGTCGGTGCAGTCTCTCATCCTCAGCAAGTGTGTGTGCTACGACTTACTTGACCTTGTGCACTATACCAATCTTACTGAGGTAAACCTTGATTTCACCCGGTTTGTTGCTGGCGTGCGGTTGCCGCCACTGGTCATTGATCTCCGCTACTACGTCAAAGAAGATGAACCGCGGCTCGATGTATCGAATTTGGTGAACCTCAAAATCATTGATAGCTACCAAGTGGACAACGTGCGCTGGTCCCAAATTGAAAGATCCAGTGAAGGCGATATCCCTACGGGAGTGACGATGGAGCACTTGAGGGAACTTGAAGTGCACAACCATGCATCCTTCCGCACCAACCGTCTTCCAAAACTTGAGGAAGTGTTCGTCTGGCTGCTGGACTGGGCAGAGACGGTGGAAGAGCTCTTTACTAGTGCCCAACTCGCGAACTTGAGAGACCTCAACGCCTCCAATCTTATGATATCGAATCTTGGAGTGCTTCAGAATGTCACCAAACTCGCCTTTGAGTTGAGAGAAACGCTCACCGAAACCTTCCCCTTACCCCCTAACTTGGTTGACCTCCTGATCTTCTCTCCAAACCCGGTCGAAGGCATCCCACCCCAAATCAAGCATTTTTCGTATGAGAGCCAAACCCACGGTCGGTGGGAGCGGGAGAATTATCCATTCACGAGTTACGTTATCACCAAGTCAAAGACGCTCCTCTCGTTGCTGATTGAGATCGCCTCCTTTGTCACCATTGAGTGTCCCAATCTCACCAATCTATACATGATGGAATTCACTGCTTTCAACTGCATTGCTGCTCCAAAGCTTAAAGATTTACACTACTTATCCAAGCTTCCGTTTCCTTTTGAAAATGGCTTCGACAATCTCAATGAGGTGATGTTGTTCGACGTGCCTCTGAATATGGTGTTCAAGCAACGCATGAAGCAAATCTCGTTGAGCAGCATGGTACTCAAGTGTTTGTCAATTTCAGCGGACGAAGTGAGCTTGCTGGCCTGTGTCCTCCCTCGTGAATTCAAGATTGACGCGACGGAACTCTCCGTTCGTTTGATGAGCATTAGTGGCCAGGGAATCACTTGCAAGGAGTTGCGTTGCGAGGAGATTGACCAGGTCCCAGTCATGGTGGAGAAGGTCTCGCTCAAGTTGAGCAAGCCAATGGAGAGTAGCGTTGACGACGAATCCGAGGTACCCGAACTTAAGGGTTGCACGAAACTCCGATCGCTTACTATTGAAGGTGGACTTCAATACTACCAGGACACATTCCCTGTACCATCCTCGGTGAAGCAGTTGGGAGTAACAGTGTGGGGGCGTCGTGGGACCTTGAAGTTTGACACAACCAATCAACTCGAATTTTTCAAGTTGATGGATGAGGTCGATCAAGACCAGGTGCAATTCAGCCTACAGCCGGCGTCAATTTACATGAAGAAATTAGACCTTGGTCGTCATCCTCCCGAGCGACCTTGAGTCGCACCAATCTTCAAATCATCAGAGAGCGTAGTTAACATCATTTGTGAAGCATATATCATCTAACAGAGTTTATCTAATTGATTCAGAATCAGGTGTAGGTCGATACCATTCTCGGAGAACTTTCATCTCAACGCTGAGAGGCAGAAACTGCTTCTGAACGAAATCGATAGTACCAATTTTGATACCGTCATCAACAATAAACTACATATTATTCTAGTGTACTCATCCACAGGTTTACGTATTCTAGATACACACAAGCAACTAATCAATCCTCATTCTGTCTAGACTTGATGTATCATCGACGTCATAGTAATGGCGACTAATCTCAATGAAATCGCCATCGGCACCCTCTTCCTCAATTACATCGACTATTTTAGCGAAGCCTGGACGAGGAGACTCATCACTTTCGATCCATTGTTGCTCAATCTCTCTGTGGTGGACCCCGTATTGCACAAAGTGATGTAAGTAAGCGATATGAAACTTCTGACCAGGACCCTGGTATAGAAAGTCGCCACAGATGGGGCAACATACGTACTCGTCAACCATCACTGGGTCGGGCACAAGCTGGGTCGGGCACAAGCTCGCCCGAGCGTAACTCACCGTGATGGTGGATTACGTGGAAAATGTAGCCTGAAGATTTCGTGCTAAATGTCTTCATCTGAGGACAGTAGGGACACACACCATATCGAGATTTGTGATTCAAAACCTGAAGCCCATAGACTAAGGTGAGGTTAGTGACTTCCCAGGTGATTTTTTCCTTAGTTTTGGGGTCAATCCATTTGAGAGTAATCAAGCGTTTCTGAATCCTAGGCCCATCTTCAATGTAAACTCGACAGGGACCGAAAACCAAGTTATTAAAACAGTTGATAACGAACTGTACTTCGACGTTTGAGAAGAGTTTCTGGCTATTGTCGAGCCAAATGTCACAGCGACAAATCAACATAAGGCGACTGTATTTGAGGATAACGAACTCAGATACATCACGCTCCACGATATAAATGTCAGGTTCGGATCTGTTTCTTGTCAAACTTCATGTCTTGTAAGACAATAAAATTATCCACCGCCCATTCAATCTGGCGGATGTTTCTTTCCACCACTTTTCCTCTAAATGGAGCTATAGAGCGTCCTACCAATTGCTCAGTACCCTGACGGTAAATCTTGCGTCGGAGAGCCGGCATTCTTTCGTTGCTGAATCCAACACGGCCCCAATCAATTTTCAACAGATCGGCTCTACCCTTTTCAAGCTTGACCTCGTCGTTGTTGACGTGAAATTCTTGATTAGAGCGGGAGGTGGGACCCCAACGATCAGGAGGTACGCTAAGCAAACGGCGGGTGACATGGTAACCACGGAACGGTTTGCTTGACATGATAGTGGGAGTTAGATAACGTGGGGTGGTTTTCTTACATATAGTGTGCTAATATTTCCTTGCCTATGGTTACCGAGTAAAGTGGAGTCAAAGGCATTTCCACAAGTTGCACCTAAAATTCAAAGTAGAACATGTAATCATCGTTAACAATAGCATATAGTGCTGATTACAAATTTATGCGGGAAACTGACTATGAGAGTCAAGAGTTATCATCACCAGTAGAGAGATCTGGGTGTGCATATAACCATCACCATTTCATATTACGAGTGAGAGCATCAACGAGGATTAACAAACACAGACATGTGCTAAGGAATCAGTTCATCGATAAGTCGCCAAACAAGTGCTAACAATGACGAATTGAGATATTCTTATTACATCTCTTGAGGATAGACCGATACTTTACCGTGTTTGGATTTCTCCGCCGAGCTCGAGATGCATCAACGTGATTCCCTCGTTGACGGCGATTATGAAGGTTGTACACTTCCACAACTCCACTGGTGACCACTCAATCATCTTTTTTCATCAGATGCTTTGGGTTGATGTTGCTTTTGTCCCTTATAATAGCAGATTGATGTTGAAGGCGATTGCAATTGCTTTGCCATGATGCTTGACCGACTTTGAAGGTGATGGAGTTTCATGGAGTTTCATGCAAGTTCAGACTTACAACAATGAGTTGCTTGCATGGTTAGTACGGAGCTGTACCTGAATTGTGGCTCACTGTCTCAAAGGAAGCATAAAATTGAGTGATGCTCAAAATTGTCCAATCAGATGTTGTCGACCATGGGCTATACTTAATGGACATTTGCAATGTATGCTACTAAGGCGAGAGGATGTGTCAGTTGTGATCCATGGGATTAATTACTGGCATTATGCAAAGTTTTGAAAAGCTGTGACTTAGTTGATCAGTTGACAGAGAGTTGGCTCATGATAGTGGTCAACGCCTGAATGCTAATCTCATCCTCAGCGTCCACAGCAGATTCAAATTCATGGACGAGCAAGAACGCTTCCGACAAAATCGACGGCGGGAGCTTATAGCGCATGATTTTATCCATCATGGTCTCGCGGTATTTTTGCAATCCTTCATAATGGTTTGACACCTGGGCTTGTACCACGTTGTCCAAAGCGTTGTCGATGTATTCGAGCTGCCCAGGAGTGGGGCCTTGAAGGCTGTGGTAGACGTCCTTGATCTTACCCACAGTGTCAGCCTTCATCTTAAACATCATTTCTCTTGCCTCGTCGATGTCGTAACGTTGCCCCTTCAGAATTTGCTCAAGAACGTTGTGCATCGGGTTTTCGTTGTACTTCTCGAAACTGCGTACTTCATAGAGCCCGACGAAAAGCTTATGGCGGTTTCTTTGGTCAAGGGCCAGAGGCAACAACACAGAAGCATTCAAATTGGCAATAGTCAACCAGACACTGCTGGAAAGCTTAGCCTTTTTCACCTTTTGCATGGCCAATTCGTCATCTTCCATGATTTCAACGAGCTTCCGACGATCCTCGTCATTGTCGAGCTTTTCCATAATCTTTTGGAACTCAGGCGAATCAATAATCGATGAGTAGGGAGTGGGCGCCACGGGCACAGCGAGTTCAGCGACGGGCAGTTCGGTGAATCTTTGGGGCATCGACATTTGTGGTAGCGATATTGATATGGCTGATGACACCTTTATAGGTCTGATTTAAGCTTCATTACCCCGCACACTAAGTCACTGATATTGACACGGTGAGCCCCCCTCCCTGCATTTGGTAAACGTGCTGTTGTTTCCTCGATAAAGTCGTTACCAAGTGTTACCTGGTTGCAAATCTGATTCTGCGTAAAGACTGTCAGACAGATTCAATTGGTGGGGAAGTGGACGCTTTTGTCGCTGATACTCATAAAGCGTTCGTTATGTTTTTACGTTGAATTCAATACGTTTGTAAACTTCATTTCTAAATAAAAGACATGTGTAAATCTTATGCTTTTTGTATAACCACAACTTTTAAACCCCCCGTTTTTTCCAATCATTTAAACATACATCCATTGGCCTCTTCTCGAGAACTTGGACTCCAGCGACTTGGTCTTTTCTCTCTTGGGGAACCCTTCCAACGACTTAGCGTAGGTGGCGACAGAGTGGGCAATGAGCTTAGTGTTGGTCACCCACGCCTCGTAGTTAGGGTTAGACAAGTCGTCGCACAATTGATGATAGCACTTGTCAAACCATTCACCAGCAACCCCACCGAATTGTTCCTTCAGCTTCTTAGACTTGACGCCTTCGGCACCGGTAGCAATACCACCAGCAGGAATACCGTTTTCAATGAAACCAACATAGTCCAGACGCCCATCAAAGGGGATAAGGGTATAGTTGAGACCCTGTTCCTTATACCAGTCAATGTACAATTGCTTGAGGTCACCGGAACCGGCGGGGTGGTCCTTGTTGTTGGCATCGTACACTTCGTACTCGTAGTTAGGCGACGCCATCATGTCATAGTCCATAAACAATCTGATCTTTTCGTTCTCTTTGGGCGACAAGTGCTCAGCATAATAGGTCGACCCCACAAGCCCTTCTTCTTCGGCGGCCCACCAGGCAAAGCGCACGGCGTTGTTCACTTTGTAGTTAGTCAAGTGCTTCGCCACTTCCAAAAGAGAGATGGTACCTGAGCCGTCATCATTAATACCAGGACCATCTTCCACCGAGTCCAGATGGGCCCCAAGTGACACCACGTTGTTGTGGTCACCTTGTTTAGTCTCAGCAATCACGTTAACAGTAGTAACGTTCTTGACGTAGGCATCGACGTAGAGAGTGGTCTCAATCTCCGCCGTAGGGTTTTCAATAAGCCGGTTGATATAAGATTGAGCATCAGCCTTCAGGATCGATACCGTGGCAATCTCGCCTTCTCTGCCGTTTAATCTGCCATTGACGGCTTCCTTATCGAAGATGATTGCCCCTTTAGCCCCCGCTTGACCAGCGTTAAACAGCTTATCGCCAAATGGACACTCACCACGCTCAATCAAAACAATGTTATCCTTCAGGTGTTTGGGGAAGTCTTCAGGGTTGCACCCATAGTTCTTTACCAACACCAACTTGCCGTGGACGGGTCTGCCGTCCTCAGTGCCTCGACTCACCCGGAAAGGAATTAACGACTTAGGCTGTCTTCCCTCAATAAGTAACGACACCAGCTTAACTTTACCGTCAATGGCATTAAGCGCTTGTGATCTCACCGTGTAGTAGCCGTCCAATTTGATCAATTCCCTCAAGATATAGTTGATGGTGTTCCAGTGACCTGGCGAGCCAATCACCCGAGTGGGGTGGCCGTACTTGCCGATCAGCGTCTTGGAAATGTTAAACAACTGTTCGGCTCGGTATCTGAGGGCGTCTTCAGTGATTAACAGTTGGAGTTCATGGGTATTGACCTCGGGTTTTGACGAGTGGCCCCACGAGGGGAAAGCCGGCATTTCGAAGTCAATGGCATCGGCGACGGAGTCAAACGAAGGGAACCACGACAGAACGTCGACGGGGAGAGCAGCGACGACGGCTGCCGCCAGTAAAAGAGCGGTGGGGTTCATTATGTCGCCGAGGGAGTTATTAAAGAGAGCCACATAGTAAGCGCCGCACTATTGATAACAGCAGCAGCGGCGCTCGTACTGCAGATAAGCTTAAAGGCGTACACTCGTGTGAGATACCAGTGAGTGCATCAATAAACATCACCAAACAACATGGGCTGGCAATTGACGATTAGTTTTTACTTACTGTGCACTACAAAATTTGGTTATGTTTCAACACAGATAAAGAACTCAACCATAAAATTCTATATCACTAAAGTATCTATTGGATGCTGTATGTTAACAATCCCTTGGTAATTTCGTTTATGTGATGGCAGACTATTGTTAAACTAAATACAGTAAATGACGGTGTCTTACAATAAATACACACAGACTTAAGCCTTACCCTTGGACTTCTTCTTCCGTGGTTTAGGCCTGCCACCACGATGTTGTTGCTGTTGCTGCTGTTGGAAGAACTGCTTGAAGATGTTGTCGAAGTTGATATTGGCGCCACCGCCACCAAACGGATTACCGCCTTGAAAACCACCTTGGAACCCACCGGGGTAACCGCCGCCACCACCCTGAGACTCAGGGTCGTTGGGATCTTCGCCCATATCGTACCGCTCGCGAAGCTCTTTGTCGGAAAGCACTTCGTAGGCTTTGTTAACTTCTTGCATCTTTGCCTCGGCTTCTTCCGGCGTGAGTCCCAGACTCTTGGCCTTATCCGGGTGGTACTTAAGCGTCTGGGTGCGGTACGCCTTTCTGATGGTTCGTTCGTCGGCATCCTTACCGATATCAAGGATCTTGTAGTAGTCGTGCTTCGGTGGCGATCTCGCCCGCGGCGGTGCCCGTTGCTGCTGCTGTTGACGGTATTGTTGTTGGTATTGCTGTTGGTACTGCTGTTGCTGTTGTTGTTGTTGGCGTTGGCGCTCACGCTGCTTTTGTCTCATCCACTCGTCGATCTTTTGGTAGCGGTCGTTGAACAATTGCAGTTCGCCGACGTTAGACAGGGCGTACTGGTCCAAAATCCGTTTCGCTTCCTGGAACTTTTTGTTCTTGATGAGTGAATCAATTTCAGGGATGTCTCGAGGAAGGAAAGGACCGTTTACTTGGTCGCAGAACTTCTTTGCTCCCTTAGTGTCGCCGGTTTGAATCTTGGCTTCACACGCCATGCGGCGAAGATCGGTGATGAATTGAGACGTCGAGGCATCATAGTTGTTGGCTACCCACTCCAAGTACTCGTAGTTATTGCTCCACTTACCCTGGTCACGACGGTTGACTTTGCGTACCGGCTCAACAAAGAGCACGTTGTGAAGCGTCGGCCAGTCGAACTTGGGTTCTTCCACTTCGTGCTGGTTTTCCACCGAGTAGTAGTGGCCCATAAGGATCAGATAGTCTTCAAGCGCCGTGAATAAATCAGAAAACTTATTGTGCAATTTCGAAAGCTGACCACACTGAGCGAACTCGTTATTAATCCGTAAGCACGCTCGGGCAGTGTTTTTCAGCGCTTGTACTTCCACTTGGTTGAAGAGCATATGGATGGCGAACTCGAGGTAGTTGTCGATGTCATTGGGCGAGATCTTAAGCAAATGGGCCAACGAGTCGGTAACGATGCGTGATATCGGTTCGTCGGCCACCACCACGGCTTTATCCAGTTGGTATAAGTTTTTGGCAGCGGTATACCGAAGGCGATTCAGTTCCAAATGGTTGGGAGAAGTAGTGGTGACGGGAGTAAGGAACTGGAGGGCCTCTTTATACTCACCCTTATCCATTGCTTGTTTTGCCAGTTCGAGGAGCTGGTTCCACTCCTTACGGGCGTCGTCCAACCCCACCACGCTGTCCCACAGCCCTTGTTCGACGTAGAGCTCGTTGAGCCGCTGCGACGCCTGGGCGTGGGTGGGGTCTAGTTGCACCACTTTCTGGAAATCAGCAATCGCCACGGGGTCCTTCTGAAGCAGGTGAGCAATCAAACCTCGCTTGAAGTAGACAGCACTCTTAGTCGGAGTATCGACGCCATCGGCGCGTTCCATGTCCCGCACCACCCGGTCATAGTGGTGGAGAACGTTAGCGGTGGGACCCTCCAGAGCGAAGAGAGCGTCAGCTTGTTTGAGATCGTCGCCAATTGACGCTGCTGCTAGCGTAGCTGCTAGCGCAACGAGCCAGGTGGACGGCTTCATTGGTTAATGGGTGGTGAGCACAGGTGGTAACGTGGCAGATTAGGCGCGATAGCGCGCCTAGCCCACAGAGATGGAGAATGTGCGCGAACCTCATGGAACACCACCCCCTGTAGCTAATAGTAACCGTAAGACATTTCTAATCGTAACAGTAAGATATTTCTACGGGATACTTGTGAAAACTTCTAGTTTGCCAAAAAGTAAATATTCCAACAATGGGACTTAACAAGTGAGCATAGTTGTAGTTATCACTAAGCCGTTACGAGGCCCTCAGTGAGGGTCGCACTAGCCTGCCAAGAGTCGCCACCAGCGAGGAGACAGACAGACGAGGCTTAGCACCAAGAAAACCCTTATCGGACGCGATGTGCCAAGACACGATCAGAGTGGGGGGGGGCTCCAGACGAAAGAAAAGCACCAGCCGTGCTTGCTCCGGCGCCGATGCCGGCGTTGCCGACGAGAATCCGGGGTTTCCCCTTTCCCCTTAATCAGCTTTAAGAGCTCCCTTATTAAGAGCACAAAAAGAGGTCATCGTCACAAAAAAGACATAGGCAGTAGTCGAGTAGTCATCACCTGACTAAACTGCGTCGTCAAGTCATGACTTCTACTGTCGTCGAAGCCCAGGCAGCCACACGCAGTCTTTTCCCTGGCGGACACCAGCCGTTCTCGTGGCACCAGTGCGACGCAAGTAAAAGGCGATACACGTGAAAAGAATGCTGGGGCGGCATTTGGTTCGGGGATTGTATTTACCTAGGGTCTATTGTCAACGAATCCCCGCGTTTCGGGACACGGGTGGCCTTTAATAACTCCTTAATATTGCCCAACAATAGCCGCTCCCTAGAACACTTCCCGTGAATGCCCATTGTGTGCCTGTCGTATTTGTGGTGACAATTTCTGCACATTGCTTTTTTTTCCTCTCTACTCACTACTGACGAACAGCAGCAGACACTCAAGCGGGTGGTGGGTAAGAGTTAGTCACCAGAATGACCACAATGCCAAGGCACACGTGGAGGCTAGACGTTTCCGAGGTGGTGGTGGCAACAACTTTTAAACAGAGACCAGTAATTTACATTAAAAACCAGTATATTTTGTTATTGTTTTTAAATCGTTTTCTGCTCAGATTTGGTGTCGTCTTTGGCGTCGTTTTTGGTGGCCTGGTCGTCGTCTTCTGTCATTTTTTCATCGGGGCGCATATGACAAACAGGCAGGCGAGACACAAAAATATCCTGCACGATAACGCAGCTCCAGTTGACTAGAACCCTCCCCAGAGCTACCGTTATTTATATACGGCTAGCTCCCCCCCCTTCCTCGTAGCCTGTCAATTTCAGTCCTCATCAGTTTATGCCTCTTCGCCACAGCTTAAGTGAAACCCATATCCCCCGGGTCAAGTACCCCACCACCGTTGAACCCATTGTCGCCGCGGGCTTCCAAGACCACAGTCGCCACAATTACCTTGACGCCAGCGTTCGCTTTGGCGATGCCTGCGTTGAGCTTCTTCAAGCCACCGGTAAGGAAGATGCTTACCTCCTTTACCTTTACGCCCAGGCGATCCACTTGGCGGTATCGTCGTCGTCTTCCTCTGAGTGGGAACCGGGAGAAGATGCCCACTCCGACGCCCTCATTGCCGAGGCGAGAGAGAACTTGAAGGTGGCCAAGCAGCTTAGCCACAAGGGCGGGTTCCACGCCGCTGACCCCACGTTGAGACAGAAGATCGACGAGCTCTACAGACGGTTGACGCCCCCGACCAGCAAGCTGGCGGTGGTGTACGTGAAGTGAGGAGAGAAAGTCATTCCTTGTTCATCATGTCATTTCTATAGCATTAATTAGTTCCTGGGTGACCCAGGACTCATACGACGTTCAATTTGTACAATGTAGGTGAAAGCACGCAATTCGAAAGTACTTTTTCGGTTTTCAAGGTCAGACGCCATCCATCGTGGGGGCGATTTACCCGCGCAAAAAATCAAAGCGCAACTTCTTGTGACTAAGGGCGCAAAATTCTTTCATGAGAAAGCGTCGATGGCAGCAGAGCAATTACCAGCAGCTGGAGCATTCCCCGGTCTATACGGGGTCACCATATCAAGGTGCACCGGGTCAAATGCCACGAGCTGGTCCATATCGGCAAACACGTAGTGCTTATCCACCATGAGTGAGTATAACGGTTCGTCACTAGTGAAGTACCACCCGCCGTACTGGGCAAAGCAGTACGTCTTGTACCATCTCATATACAGTATCCACATGTTATCGTGGCGGACAAAGTAGTAGTTGAAGCCAAGACAGTATGCTGCCATGATGAAGAGACAATTAAGCCCCATCATGTTTAGGTCATAAACCAAGTCGAACCAGTCGGGCTCGCCGCGGGCGAACACCCGGAAAAACTCGAGGTCATCGTTGTCGTGGGCGGAAAGGTAGACCAGGCGGTTGATGAGTTTGAGTACCCCGGTCATAAACTCGACTTGTTCCGCGTCGAACTCAAACTCGTCAATTTGCATGTGGTGGATGTAGAGCTCGTTATACTGGCGAAACAACGGGAGCATCGGCACCGGATGGGTATAGGTGTCCTTATGGTATAGATCGAACATCGGCACGTAGGCGTAGGCCTGGGCCATGCGGTGGGTCTCGCGGACGCCTCGGAGCAACGTGAGGAAGTCCCCTTTCCCCGTGGTGAAATTGACCAATGGCATCTGTTCCGAGGTCCCGCTACCGACAATCGACATGAGAAACATCGTGGCGGCAATCAAGATCGTCACTTCCTGGTTGGTGATCTCCCCGGAAGAGAGCCGGGTCATAAGCAACGAGATCTGCGATACTTGGAGGTTATAGTTGGCGAACCCGAACCGGTGGAGCTGGAGCACCCCCTCGGTGGCGTCCAGCGAGTCGCCAAGCAATAGTTTGGGGTGGGACTCTGCGATGAGGAGCATCAGCAGGTAGGCGTACATCGACCGTTTCATCAACTCCAGCATGCCGAATAGCTCGGGTACCATCTCAAACACGGCGTAGAGGTGGGCGGGATCACGCGAGTTGGCATAGTAGGCCAACGTCGTCCGGTCGAGCGTCTCCAAAAGCCGCTCCTCGAAGGGAGTAAACGGACCGAAGCTTCCGAACCGCTGGCGGGTATCGAACCCGGTGAATATGAATGTCGGCAGGTTCTGCTTGCTTGTGAGAGCCAGCAGTTCGTACTCGTGAGGACCATAGGTCGCTGGCGGTGGTGGTTCGTCGTCAGGGTACACACACTGCTTGTTGGTGGCAACACAGTACTCACACGCCGGGCGGCGCTCGTCACACTTCGAGGGTTAGCACACTCTGGGTAACATTATCAATTGTAGGAGTGACTTACCTTGATCTTTAGTCGCTTGCAGTTGCCACAGCGACGGACTTTGGCTCGGGGCATGGCGGTCGAAGTGGTGGATTTAGGATATGGCAGGCGTCCTGCATCGAAGCAGGCTCTTTAAAAGCTTGATGGTGTGGGGAGAGTGAGACCTGCGATATAGGCTTAGCCAGGCTTAGCCAGGAGAAAAAATGTCGGTGACCGAGGCTGTAGGGCGGAGATTAGCAAGGATCACGCTTAGGTAATGAGAGACAATCGCCACAGACGTCTTCGCTAGCGGCTTCGGTGCGTTGGTCCATCTCTTGGCACCCGTTGGCAAGGGGGAGGCGGGAAGAGCCTGGTGATAACTCCGACAGTACCAATAAGTACCTGTACTTCGCTATTGATCGACCCTTTTCTGGCCCGGTTTGATGAGTTAATAGGGTAAAGCTTGTTCATGCGGCACTGGTGGAATCCATTGTTCTAGAGCCATGTGGCTCTCGGAAGCGGCACTCGCACGGTGGACACCGTTCCGGGCGTCCTCGGCAAAGTATGGGTGCGGACAACCACGGAAACAGCTTCGCCCCCTTCCGCTTTGTGCCCGCAATCCACATAGCCCGTTCTTCCCCTATTATCTTCAAACGACACGTAAACTAGCGTGGACGTAACCTACATCACACGATGGCTGGTAGGGTGATTCGTGAGACGTCATCACCAGTGATCACTCAATCACCGAATTTGTGACAACCACAAACGTATAACGGATAAGATAGTGATGTCATAATCAGGAAAGATGATTCTAGATCTGCTACTTGCTTTTGTAAACAAGGCCGATTTTGGCTCTGGTATTACTATTGGGGTAGTCTATGTAAAATGAATATTTGTTCAAGCGTTTGTCGTGTGGTCACCGCATGGGGCGGTCGTGGTCCTCGTCCTCGTCGCCAATGACGAAGTCGTCGGCGTCGGCGAGACCTTCGTGGTCTCCCAATTCGAGATCGTTGGGGACAACGGCATAGGTATTGTTGGCGGGTTTACCCGTGAGCTTGTCGCGAGCTTTGGCTAAGAACCCCTTGGCCGGAGGCAGCGACAGCGACGCCACCTGGCCGTCGTAGTCGTCGTCGTTGTCGTCATCGCCTTGGAACTGACGTAACTGGTCGGCCCACTGGACGTTCTTTTTCTTCTGCAGGGCTCCGGGAGGCTTGATGATCAGCTGGGGCCGCGACCGGTACGACACAAAGAGCACGTATACCCCCCAGAGAAGGACAAGCACCACCACCACTTCCACCACGCGGGTGAAGCCCAGGGTGGTGTGGGTCAGCGACGACCCCAGCTCCTCAGCGGGAGGCGCAGTATTGGTTTCCGTGGGCGTCTCCACCGCCTCTGTTTCCTGGGGCTTTTCCTCATCCTCAGGCTTATCTTCTTCAGGTTTGTCTTCCGGCTTTTCTTCAGGTTTGTTTTCAGCCAACTTCGCTTGTCTGACCCCTATGGGGAACGTTTCAAGTTTATCGTCGTGGTTATCGAAGTTGCCCACTAAGATATCAATCACTGCTCGCGACACTTCGGGCTTATCGTAAGGAACCATGTGCAGAGCATTATAGATCACCAACGACGAGATATTCAGCCGCAGCTTCATGTACCCGTGGACATCACCATTATGGTACCAGTCCTGGTGGCCCTCATCAAACCCTCGTTGGTTGTCCCACGTCAATTTGTTGAGGAACAGCTCCTGGCCCAAGTAGTTACAGATAATGTCCAAGTTGCCGTTGAATAAAACAAGAGGGATTTCCTTAGCGATTTCCGGTAAAAGGTGGACTGCCGGCTTCGAGTTGCGAGTGTTCAATTGCCGAGATAACTGACCACCTTTACACTCTTTCCAATCGTGTGCATCGGTGACGTGGAGTGCCTCGATGACATCATCACGGCGCAAGAAAGGAGTCACGTATTTGAGCTCTAAGGGCCATCTCATGCCACACAGTCCTGGTGAGTCCCTTAACGTATAGTCATAAACGTTGATACACTGTTCGTTGGTGGGAGCATCGGTATCAAGGGTATACTTATTCAAAAGGGATAAGATATTCTCACAAATCGACAGGTCCGTTTCCACCGGATTGACGTCGGGATCGTCCCATTTCCGGTCAATATCGTCAACGATTTTCTGACACTTTTGGTGTTGTTGTAAAAGTTCAGCAAGGTGAGGGTTAGTCTCGTCTAAGAGCCCTGCTTTACGGTAAAATGGGATATACCAAAGCAGTTGTTCGTTCGGTGAGAACCACCCGTTACCAATAGCTGCCCCCTTAACGTTAAACGGTTGGTCAGGGTGGTCTCGGTTATAGTCCAAGATCGCCTTAAGCACAAACGGAATGTACTGGCCAGCGTACAGCTCGCCGCCGAAATAAATGCTGTGGTCACGGGCTTCGGGAAACAACTCAAAGTAGCGCAACATGAACTGGATAAACACGGTGCCGATGTCAAAGTGGTTTTGGGCGTAGCTCTGGCCGTCAACGTCGGAAAACCCCGTGCCTGCGGGCTGGTCGACGTACACCATGTCCATCAAACGGTGCCACAGTCCGTTGTTATGGGTCACTGATTGCGAGTCGTCGATCCGGAACGGACCACATTCGAGCAAGGCGCCGTCCATCAGCGAACACCCGGGACCGCCGTTAAGCCAGAACATCGTCCGGTTCTGGTTTTCGGGGAGTCTCTGGGAATCGGCAAACCGCCAGAAAAAGTACTTTGTCCCCTCGCCGACGTCGACGTGGCCGGCATGCATTTCTGGTACGGCGTCAGCGGGGACGTTGGCGGCCAAACCGGGCAAATCCAGCACCACGTACGGGTGTTGCAAGTCGCTGGCGGTGCGGGGTATAAGGTACCCTGGGGCGGCCACCGCCACGCAGGCAGTGTAGATCACCGCGAGTAATCGCACAAGCATGGTTTCCAAGCCTTTAAAGTCGATATGGAGTTAAATTTGAAGCGAATATGGTGGAAGAAAGCGGGTTCCCAGTGGTACGGTGCGTGAGCTATGTGGTGGCCTTGGTTTGATTTTTCCAAGCGCGCTCTAGAGTCCTGTAGATCACTGAGGTCCACAGAGAAAAAAACCCCGGGCCATAGTGAGGCGGGGATTAAAGGGAAGGGGGAGAATCTATTCGATGAGAGGTGGGAGGTAAATAAAACTTTATATATTATTAGTAGTGTATAATATAGTAGGATGGATTTTGATGTGATAGCCCGTCACATGAAGTGTAGGGGGTGGCTTGGGTGACACCAGGCTTAGACGCTAGTTACGCACCCCTGGCCCTGATGAAATTCTTCTTAAGCATCGCGTGGAATTATTCTACGCATATTTACTCTAACAAAATCCATAAACATAATCATTAATAAAAACTAAAATACGTAAAAGTACCCAAAAGCACTTCCCTACTGGCTCAAAGGCTCGATGTTCCAGATGTTTTCCGCGTACTCGTCGACACACCGGTCCAGGGAGAAGAAACCCATGTTGGCCACCGAGACCACCAGCATCTGGGTCCATCTCCTGGTGCCGTACACTTTTTCAAGCTTTTGCTGGGCTTCCAAGTACATGTCGAAGTCGTTTGACACCAAGTAGTAGTCGCCGTGCTGGGCAATCAGCTCGATCAACGGGCGGAACTCGTCGACATTGCCGAACTTGCCGCTGTAAATCAAGTCAAACACTTGTTGGAGCAGCTTGGGCACCTGGACACCCTTGTAGTTGTTGTTGTGGCGCAAGTCGTCGACCTCTTCCGAAAGGTGGCCGAACAAGAAGATGTTTTCTTCGCCGATTTCCCGGGTGATTTCGACGTTGGCCCCGTCGACGGTACCGATGATGATCCCCCCGTTCAAGGCAAACTTCATGTTGGACGTACCCGAGGCCTCAGTGCCGGCGGTGGAGATGTGGTTGGAGATATCCGATCCAGGACAGATGATCTCGGCCTTCAGCACGTTGTAGTCGGGGATGAACACCACCCGCAAGAGGTCGCCAATCTCCTTGTCGTTGTTGATGACGTCACCGACCTTGTTGATAAGGTGGATCACCGTCTTCGCCATGTAGTAACCAGGGGCAGCCTTACCACCGAAAATGCTCACCTTGGGAATGAACGTCTTGGCCACTTCCGCCAACAGTTTGCCTTGAGAAAGCAATTCCTTGATCTTGATGTAACGGTAGATCACCGAAAAGATGTTCATCTGTTGACGCTTGTACTCGTGGATCCGCTTCACTTGGACGTCAAACAAGTACTTGGGGTTGATTTCGACGCCGGTCAAGTCCTTGGCAAGCTGGGCAAGCTTCTGCTTGTTGTCGAACTTGATTTGGTTCCACCGTTGGAGCACCTTGTCGTTGTCGGCGTAGCGTTCAATGTTCTTGAGCTGGCCCAAGTTGGTCAAGTACTCGTAGTTGGGGTCGTTCAACAAGTCCAGAATAAGCTCGGCGAGTTCCGGGTTAGCCTGGCGCAACCATCTTCTCGGGGTGATCCCGTTGGTGACGTTGGTGAACTTATCGGGGCCAAACACCTTGACGAAATCCTTGAAAATAGTGGTCTTAATGAGTTCGGAGTGGAGCTCGGCAACCCCGTTGACCTTGTGGGAGCCGATGATGGCCAAATAAGCCATACGCACCTGTTTGCGTTGGCCTTCTTCAATCACCGACACCGAGGCCAATAAGTCGCGGTCTTCAGGGAACTTCTTCTGGACATCTTGGAGGAAGTAGTAGTTGATGTCGTAGATAATTTCAAGGTGACGGGGCAACAACTTCCCAATGATGTCCACCGGCCATTTCTCCAAAGCTTCCGCCATCACCGTGTGGTTGGTGTAAGCGAAAACCCGAGTGACAATGTCCCAGGCAGTGTTCCACTCAAGCCCTTCAAGGTCAACAAGGATACGCTGCAATTCAACAATGGCAAGCGTGGGGTGGGTGTCGTTGAGCTGGATGGCCACTTTGTCGGGGAAGATGGCGTAGTTGTCTTTGTGCATCTTCTTGAACCGGCGGACGATGTCGTGGAGCGACGCCGCCACCCAGAAGTATTGCTGGGTCAAACGGAGCAATTTACCCTGTTCAAAGTTGTCGTTAGGGTATAACACCGCAGTAATGGCTTCAGCCTTTTGTTGCGACCCCACCGATTGCTGGTAGTCACCGGCGTTAAATTTGGAGAAGTCAAACTCGTTGGTGGGCTTGGCGTTCCACAATCTCAAGTTGTTGGTGTTCTGAGTGTTGTAGCCGGGGATGGGGTAGTCAGCCGCCACGGCAAGCACCCGTTCGCCGCCGGACCACACCTTGTGCGACTTACCGGTGTTGGGGTCGACGTCCTCGTACACATACCCGTTGAAGTCGACGGGAATCTGGATTTCCTTGCGGTCCACTTCCCACGGGGTCGAGTAACGGAGCCAGTAGTCGGGGAATTCCACTTGGTAACCGTCGATAATCTTTTGTTGGAAGATCCCGTACTGGTAGTTAAGCCCGTAACCCCAACCGGAGTAGTTTTTCAGCGATAACGAGTCGACATAGCACGCCGCCAACCGGCCTAACCCACCGTTACCGAGGGCGGCGTCAGGCTCTTGGTTCAAAATGTCTTCGAGCGAGAACCCTAATTCAGCCAACGACTCCTGGGTGTTGTCACGGCACTTTAAGTTGATCAAAGCGTTGTCCATCGCTCTCCCCATCAAGAACTCCAACGACAAATAGTAGACACGCTTGCCGTCGTGGATGGTCTGTTTCTGCTGGGTGTTGCCCCAGTCAAGCACAAGGCCATCTCTGATGGTGGTGGCCGCCGCCATGTACGCCGCCAACTCGTCGCAATTGTACATGTTTCTCGCCAACGTCAATTCGGTGTGGCTGACAAACGCCTTCTCAAACCCTTGTTTAGTGGTGAGCACTTCGTGTTCTTTCGTCGGCTGGCTGCGCTGGTGGTCGGTCAACAGCAATTGCGAGTACTTGGTCCAGATGTTGCGGGCCAGCTCGGGGATGGCGGCTTCGTAGGTCAAGATCTGGTTCGGGGTGAACCCGGTCAGCGTGCGCTTCAACTTGGGCTTGGGCAATTCTGAGGGGGTGAGGTAGTCCCCCACCTCCAGCGGCACTTCCAGGGGGCTCGTCATGGCAATTGGCAATTGGGTCAATTAATTGGGTGGGGGGTGGGCTTTTATAGGTGCGAGGTGGGGGGTGCGCCCCGCGCCGGAGCAGTGTCGAACGACACGGGCGTCTCTGCCATTGCGGGTTTCGGTGCATATGGCGCGCGGCACCGCTTACAGTTGGAATAGTGGGGTGACTACCAGCGACAGCTAAGAGCTTGCTGTTTACATGGTACGATGTACATGGGGGTACCTGTGTCAAGATTAAGTTATGCTTGTGGAATTAAGGTTTACCTGGGCACTACCTGGTGATGGACGGGAGTCGGATACCGGATGGGCTCGGCATGGAGGTGTGTGTTCCGAAAGCGGGTCCCCGGGGACTAGGTTTGTATCCGGGCGCCGCGCGGCAAAAGTACGAGAGGGTTGCTAGCTAGTACTGCGAGTTACCTTTGAGTCGCGCCAGCGACGAAAGGTACCAACATCGTTGATAGTGATGGTAATGATGGCAACCAGGACTCTGACGACTAACCTGTTTCAGAAGTATTGTTGATGTTTTGGTGACGATTAGTCGAGTGCTTTACGCGGTCTCTTCCTTGACCACGACGACTTCATCGGAATCGTCTTCTTCAACGGCGTCGACTTCCATCGCTTCACCGTCTTCTGCTTCTTCTGCTTCTTCTTCTTCCACGGCTTCAGTTTCCGGTTCAGGCACTATCTCGTTAATTTTATCGCAAATCTCCTGGGCTTGGTCCTCGCCAAATCTCTCCCCGTACTCATCGACCACGGTATACAATTGCACTAATTGGCGCGGCAACTGATTCACGATCTGGAGTTTCTCCGCTTTAACCAAGTCCAACGTGTTCAAGTACTCCATCAACAGTTTAAACTGGTCGAAATCCTGGTAGTTATTGGTGGGGGTCTTGTGGAAGTAGGCCAAGGTATCGCGGGTCACCACTTCCAAGTTGATCCCCGCCGCGGTGAACCGTTTGCGGTGGCGGTCGCGGGTCTTCTTATCATCGTCCAAGGTGAACGTCCAGTTGTACCGTTTTTTAAGCTCCTGGAGCTGTTGTTCGACCTCGTAGTTCGAGAGGAACAGGTCCCGGGCGGCCAAGATCTTCATCGCTTTGGTGGTAGTGGTACCGATGCGATGCGAAAAAAGACAACCCAAAGAGGATGGTAACAACTAAGCCTAACACCGATATTAACGCTCTATGATTAATTTCATTTCATCAGTTTGATAGGTTTGGTTTTAGATGGGGTGGTTTGATTTCTAGTGTCTTTCACCACGTGGGTTCCGATGAGTCATCGTGTGCAACTCCCCATCATCATTCACAAGGCTGGATACCACTTCTTACTACAATACATTACTACCTAATCGTTCATATTATGTTTCAAATTGAAAGCAAATCTCTCTTATGATGTTTTAGGCTTGCTAATCTCTCTATTCCACATAGTTCTCGTCCCCTTCTCCGATGTCGCATCCGCGCTCGCCAGGCGTCGCTATCGCTCAACCGGATCGTTCACCGTGACTACCATACCACACACTGCCCGGTGAGCTCGATGTTGCTACGAACCACACGGCCGCTACTTGTGGGGCGGCTGCTGGTGCTACTACCACTGCGTCCGCCGAGTTTGGCACTACTAAAAGTGGGGAACCGAGCGTTTAGTGGTCTGATTGTTAACCATCGGCTTACGCCGCTATCGGCACTGATCGCCACCAAAATCGGGACTATTCCAATCAGATTGGCCCTGACCACTCCGTCCCGTCCTGATGAAGACCCCTTACAGCTCTTGAGCTCGGTCCAGCTGCATTTGGACTACTCCCGCAACAAACAACTTGAGCTTGTCCAAGAAGAGAAACAAAAGCTGATTGCCACCGCCAAACGCACCCTCAGACAAAACTTGTCGACGGTGAAACGGATCATCAAACTCGGTAAACCCGATATTAAGTTGTTCGTGTACGCGTTGTTGTTTATCCTCTTTGCCGTGCTTTACCCCACCACGGCGGTGAAACTTGTTGGGGCGCTGATTGATGCCTATAATCTGGGGTTACGTGATGCTGACGGTGATCTCGTTATCTGGGGATACAAGTACCAGAACTTATTCATGGCGATGGTGCCGTTTATGCTTGTGCTGGCTGCGTGCTTCTGGGCGCGTATCTGGCTTTTGAAGTTGCTTGGGGAACGGCTTGTGGCTCGTTTGAGACTTCGAGTGATGAAACACTTGCTTCGTCACGACGCTGCGTTCTACGATAAGGAGAAACACAAAGTGGGCGACCTTATATCGCGGTTGCTGCTGGACGCGTACGTGGTGCTGAAGCTGATCACGCTGAACTTACCCGATGGGCTCAAAAACTTGTTGTTTGGTATTATTTCAGCGTACATGATGTGGCTGATTAACCCGATCTTGTTTGGGGTGATGATGCTTATTTCACCACCGATTACGATTGGTTCTGTTCGTTACGGGGAAAAGATCAGAGAGCTTTCCACGCGGCTCCAAAACGTTACTGCGGGGTTAACTAAAGTACTGGAAGAAACCCTTAACGCTATTCGCTTAGTGAAAGCGTTTGCTGCTGAAAATAAGGAACTTCAAAAGTATCTGAACCAACTTCGTCGCGTGGTCAATGTCGCCAAGAAGGAAGCGTTCGCTCAACTGAACTACCTGGTGCTGATCTACGGGCTCTACCATACCGGATACTTATCGTGTATTGCCCTTGGTGTCTACCTTATCCTCAATGGCAAAATGACCACCGGTGATGTGGTGGCATTTACGATGTACCTGGAGCTTTTCAACCTGGCGTTATACTCGTTGACCACCACCTACATGGAGCTTATGAAAGGGCTGGGTGCCGGTCTCAAATTGTTTGATTTGATTGACCACGGCGACCAAGTACCCCCCGTCAAGGGGAAAATGGTTCCTGCTAAATTGAACAACGATATCGAGTTCCGTGACGTCACCTTCGCCTACCCCACTCGTCCTCGTGATATCATCTTCAAGGACTGCTCGTTCAAAGTGGCTCCGGGACTGTCTACGTGTTTTGTGGCACCGCTGGGGGCGGGTAAATCGACGATTGCCAGTCTTTTGATTCGCGCCTATAACCTTCAAGGTGGGGCGATCTATATTGGTGGCACTAACATCAACGATTTCCAAGTACGTGAGCTTAGACGCGAAGTGTTTGGCATCGTCCAGCAGGAACCGGTGTTGTTGCTGGGGTCGATCCTTGAGAATATCGTCTACGGTCTTACTCCGTCGCAGATCTCTAAGCTTACGATGGCCGATATCGTCGAAGTGTGTCAACAGGCGAACTGCCACGACTTCATCATGGGGTTCCCCGATGGCTACGACACCATCATTGGCGCTCGCGGGGCGCTGCTTTCTGGCGGTCAGAAGCAGCGGATCGCCATCGCCCGCGCTTTGATCAAGCGGCCGAAGATCTTAATTCTCGACGAAGCGACGCTGGCGTTGGACTCGAAGCTGGAGGCCCTCATCAACGATACCCTCAAGCGGTTGACGATGGAAGGGAGCATGACCATCATCCTGATTGCCCACCGGTTGCTGACGATCTCGAAGCTGGAGAACGTCATCGTCCTCGGTAAGGGCGGCAAAGTGGTCGAAGAAGGTAAGTTTGTCGACTTATTTGCCGACCCGTCGTCGGAGCTCTCGAAGTTGTTGGACGAGCTGAGCACCAAGAAGGAGTACACCAAGATGAGCGACGAAGAGATTGCTGAGCAACACAAGATGAACCAGGAAGCGGAACGCATCGAGGAAGAACAGTTCTTGAACGCCCAGGAAGTCGACTTCGAACGGGTGCGCTCGCTCATCGACGACTTGCCCGCTGAACTCCGCAAGCGGTTGATGGAGGAGATGACGGTGGAGATGGAACTGGACAACCACAACCTGCGCTTATAAACAAATTATTGTAAATAGATATAACATAATGGACTAGACTATACCCAAATCAGCCTGTACCTCACATCAAACCAATTGCAGTCGTACCCGATGATAACTACCACAAAACTAATCATAGTTTACCAAAAGAGCTGTGTTTGATGGGATTGGACTCAATACATATCGATCATCTGATTTCGTTATGATTGACTGAAAGTAATTTTTTCGCTACTCAGTTGGTAAGGAAAGTTTAAACATAGGGGAAAGATTTGAAATTTACAAGGAGCGCTCATCACCCCTTAATTATCATGTCTACCAACATTCTCGTCCAAACGACTCTGGTGGACGACCAGTTCTTGCTTATGCTGGCTTTACCGTTTGACATTGTGCTCAAAATCTTTCTCTACCTTCCCAAAAATTTAGTGCTAACGTTATTACGTCCTCAACCGGATCACCCACATACGGGAATTGTACGACGGCCGGTAAACGCCCAAATCAAACGATGGCTCTTCAGTCATATTTACGTGCACGACTCGATGTTTCGCCCCGTTCTAAATTGGCACAATGAAGAGTTACAACAATGGTTAGTTCTCTCCAAAGCTCAACTAGAACACCTCAACTTCAGTGGTTTTGAATGGCCCTCGTGCCAAATGCTTACAACCGAAGGAGTGTTTGTTCGCTGGCATGGGCGTGTTTCCAGAATATCTACGACCAGTCTGACACGGGGTTGGGTGACAACTACTTTCTCACAAATTCCGTGGGCAATCAACCCAAACATGATTCCTTCAGATACGGGTCTCCATTTGACTCGTCTTGCATTGATTGGGTATAACGTCATTCTAACGACGCCCGAGGTGAAACATCGGGTGGATAGCTTACAACTTGAAGGGAGACACCCCGGTATTGCTCATGTAATTGATCTCAGTTCTGTGAAACAGTTGACGGTACTCACATTAACGGGCGAGGTGTTTGATCATGCCGGTGAGTTTACTCTGCTAACAGACTTATTTGTGCTCATCGACGCTCACAACGTTACGGCGTTCTCAGCTACCGTACGGCGCCTAGTTTTAGTGACTGGGAGACTGGATGTCAACCGTGCTGCCAGCCTTGCTGCCAATTTTAAGTTACTCACCTATTGTGAGTTAACAAGAACAGTAATGTCATTCAACTGGCCCCGGATTTTGTTTGATCACGAATCTGTTCGTGATCATCTTGTGTCAGCAAACCCGCTTTACCTTTACAATTCTGCTACTGAGTTTCAGCAGCAAGGATTTGATATGCTTGATATGTTGGTATTGCATAAGCGTTATCTTAAGGTTGTACGACGCGATGGTGAATGGGTTGATACTCAAGATCTCAGTACCGGACGTATGTTACTGGAGTACTCGATTTAATTCGAGGTTCTTCATGAGTAAAAAGGATTTGTAATTATTCACGCGAAATGGTTTGGTTGTTCAGTATCAACTCAGCTTAAGGATATAATTTATCGAAAAATTTGAAATTATGGACGTTGGTTTATAGACACTCGAAATTGTTCAATTTACTAAACAACGATGAATTTACATTCAATCCAACACGCAGTCTTTTGTATTTGTATCCACGAGTGTGCTAGTCGTAGCGTTGACCTTGTGGACTGTGGCCACAAGAAATTATAAAAATTTGTAAGTCAGTTTTTGGAGCAGGCTCTAGAACTCATTCTGATTATCTTGAGCTCACATTCCATTATTCTTGTCAAATTTATCATTGACTTTGAAAGATTTTTATGCGAGGCGAATTAAATGATCTCCAAGTAACTGGAAAATATAAAGCTGAATACCAAAATCTCTGTCCAAAATCACCTGAACTCAATGATACAATCTTGCTCTATTTCGTCTAATGCCTTATTCAATTCATGTTTACATTGACGGCCGCCATCTAGTGTATGGCGCGGTTGCTAGGTGTTGCTGTATTGGAATTGCCCCAACGATGAGCCGAATAATTGAATCACTGTCGTGTCTGACCCCGCTTCCGACAATTCGCTATAATCCTTAGTAATTGATTGCCCCTTTAACGGGCATCACCTCATACCATGCTAAGGGAACCACTTGGTCCCACACTGCGTGCTTCAACACCAGAAAACAGAACGAAACTCCTGGCGTTGCCACCAGTCAATTCTCCGGTGGATATTCTCGATAACTTGCCCCTATTGAAATATCTCGCATATCAAGCTGATGTCGATGGACACTCCCAAAGCTTTAATGCCTATCTCAAGCAAACAATCATCGATGTGCTCCCTGACACGGCGTCGTTGATCTCAATCAAATTAAATGAATCGGCACAAAGTAACTTAGCTAAGGTCGAGATGGACCACGTTGTCTTGATTTTGACAGTAAATCTCATCTTTGAAGCTGACGATTGCACTTACCAAGAGGGTAACACCGACAGTGTTCTCAAGATCCAACAACTACTCAAAAAATTATACCACTTGGTTGATTACATGGATCGTCCCGGTGTTGCTGAGATTGTTTCTATTTTGTTCCCCAACACCTTCACCTATCCTGAGCAATTCGAATTGATCCTAGATAGCTTCAGCAGCTTGAAGAAAGAATCACTAACACCTAAGCAATATGCTATGTTTGCTATGGGTCAGGTCCGCGGTATGATCATGTTACTTTTGAATTTCCTCCCGACTTTGCTCTTCACCAATGAAGACGACATCGCTGCTTGGAAAGCTTTCCAGCACTTGAGTAACTTCTACCAGCCACAGAGAATTCCGACTCCTCAATACCAACTCGACAGTACTGTTGGCTTAGAGTGGGATCAATTTAAGCCACCACTGGACTCCAAGTTGATTAGTAACTACAACTTAATCGAGGAGGGCGTTGAAAACATTTTCGAAAGCTCCGGTTCAGAATCCGCTGAAGACCCCAAGGAGGACACTGATGATACTTCCGCAATCTCAAAACATCTCCAAAAAGGCATTGATTCACTCACACACTATGTTACCCGTCTCATCAATGATCATCCCGCCTGGTTCCCTCCCATCTTCGGCCCTATGGTTTTCCACTCTATCGAGCATACCTTTCGGTCTTTCCAAGACTTTTCAATTTTGAACAAAAACGGGGGGAATATCTTTTTTAATGCCATAAACTCTATTTTCCTCCACTTCGAGTTGGTTTCATGTCCAAAGCTTAACAAGAATTGCGTTTGCATTTTGATTATGGTGGCATTATATTCAACTTTGGACAACGTACTCTATGAGCAGATCAAGTTGATGGGACCTGTGGCTCTATTGTCTTCTGATATCATGTTTTCTTGTGCCGTGGTAAGACTGGTCTTGAGCAATTTCAAGAAAAAGAAGCCCTTTGTGAAACAGATTCCGTTTGGCGAGATTACTACAGTTGGATTTGGGACATTCAAAGTCGTCGACGATGTCGGGTGTTCGTTTAAAGTGAACGCTTTCTACTCACCCGACAGTCTCGGGAAATCCCTTGCCCTCGATCCTCACTCCAATGAAGTAGGGGTAAAGATGCTGGAGGCATTGCCCATCATGATATCTCTCGATCACATTAAAAAGCATTGTGATCCAGTGGTGGATGTCAATGGCAAACTCTATTTTAAACATAAAGGCGAGGGCAGAGTTCACACCTTGAGACGAGGGGGTTATTATTATGTGCCATTGAAGCAACTGCATGAACTAGTGGTTACGATCCAGAGTTTGGAGACTGTTGAAAAACGTTTGTGGAAAAACTTGGCTATCATGAATTCGAAGAATTGGAAGATCACTTACCCAGGTGTGGCAGAGATGCTTGACGAGCTTCAATATGGAGGGTAGCCACAGCTTATAACCATCCGCTTATGCGAAACTTTTGTAACGGCTTAATGACCATTCATCACGGCCATTTAATTCACCTGACACAAATATAGTCCATGTAGTTGAAGATCCTAAGCTCAAATTTAACAATTTCGATTGGGTTCAAAGATCAATTATAAGAGATCGTATTTGCTCAACCGAATACCAGGAATTTGAAACTATGAATTCAATTGTTCCATAATGTTCCGTCCTGCAAAATTATCAGGAACCACAAGATCGTTATATGCATATAAGCCTACCTGAATACGATGCGCCCAGCTTCGAAATTATTCAAAGGATAAAAAGATAGAAAATTGAAATATGGCAGGAACTTTGTATCCATTGAAACTGTATTCAAATAGCTTGTTATGCTCATCTACGATAGCATGACAAAGCGAGAATGAATTAATTGCGTCGGTCATTTTTTCTTTACCAACCTCAATGTGGACTTCATATTTCAAGAAAATGAAGCGAGGTCCTAAAGCCATCTGTTTACATCGTTAACAGAATGACAATGAATAAAACAAAGACTAACAGTAAAAATTGCAAAAAGAAATGGACACATTGGGAGTCGAACCCAAGACCTTCCGCATGCAAAGCGGACGCTCTACCAACTGAGCTATATGCCCGTATACGATTTTGAAACCTTAGGCTAATAAAAGTCTTACAAGATTTCGTGAACTAGTCGATTTTGCGATTTAGATATCAATATTGAATTTTTTTAAATTTATCACCCGTTTGTTGAAGGAACTGTTTTCAAAAAGCGTTTTTTTTACCCCTGAGTGCGGAGTATGGCATCTGTTTGCCCCTGATATCGCACACTTCAACTAGATTTTGAGAAAATGAAACGCTTGAGGCAAATATACATTTTCTGATTTCAATGTACATCAATATATCGTCCTTGTCCTGTCCGTCGTTAAATTAAAGCCCCCTTTGGTGTCACATAGAACGGGATATTGAGTGCGCAACGCACTACTCATAGATTTCCTCAATTGACAACGCCAGGGAAACTCCAAGCACCGCCATGAGTGTACGCATATCAAGGTCACGGGGTTAGTGACAAGGGGTATTTTATACCACAGACTTGACTCCCGCAAAGTGAGAAATGGACGCTTCATCTGTGAACGAACGACGGCGCTCTAACCAACACCCACCACCTAAAACAAAGCCTCAAACCAAATTTGAGGGTCTCCCCGCTGAGCTTTGTAAGGAGATTGTGTTCCACCTTGACGATGCCTCGGTGTGTCGCTTGTACGCTGCCTAAATTGAGCGTTGGAAGCGGTATATCCCTATCAAAACAGTGATCGCCAACCGGCTCAAAAAGATTACTGTATGCGTGACGCCAGTGGTTGGCGTTGGATGTGACACTACTTAAATTGACTTCAAGACGTGGGCGTTGCTTCCGCTGTGGTGCACGGTCCACGTCAAGACTCCCGCTGGCATCACCTGTCAGCAATTAATTTGCGACACCGCTGAACAACTCCCCAGCATGGTGGAGAGAGCATGCTTGCTATGGATACCATCAGATCCACGTCGCTGATACAGAGGGTGTGACACCCTTCGGTTGGTTATTATCACCGACGGTGAAGGAGTCTACCAGCTGCTTGCGATCCCCCCCATCGGTTATACAGCTCAAATTGCCTGGCGAGGGCTTACGAATTGGGGACACGGATACTTTCAAGGAGTCACAAAAGCTCGAACTTTTGCAGTGGGGGGAAGCAGTCTGGAGTGGCCTGCCTGTCGACCCCCCACCCGACGACATCAGGCACGGATTAGTGCAAGTTGGCTCCACCGTGTGGTGCCGTCCCGATACGTTGACATTACAGCGACCCTCTGATGTCTAACCAAAAGTGAGCATTTTGTGCTTGTTGAGTATAATTTAAGTCACGTTTTTCGATCTTGAAAATATGTTACTGATATTGAAAATGAAAGAAACAGTTTGTAGAGATGGGCTACGGATCACATTTTAATTAAGTAATGATCCAAACATTCTCTCTCGCCCGATTGGCCAGAGGTTGGGTCAGGCTGAATTGACGACTCGCAGATTATCAATTCCAGACTTAAGAGATGGTAAAGTGAAGGCAAAATATCGTAGACCAATATTTTAAGTTAGTGCCCTGCCAGAGTTTTGTTATGGCAATTTATTGGTTTATCGAAGTTTTGTTTGAGGCTCTTTTGGCCATCATTTTCCTAATACCGTGGCCCACTCGTTAACGCCGTGAGCACCATATGAATGGATCTCCACAACACTATGTTCAATGAATAGAGATACGTTATGGATAGTGTGGCACCGAGGAATCAATTACAATCACCTTTAAATCGAATAAGGCATAGGTTTGGGCTCATTCAGTTCCATCTACAATGGGGTGCCCTCACTGTCATATCCTCAGATCCGGAGTTGTTTATTCTTCTATAGCTTGCTTATTGGGTGGGGTTGGTGCCGAGAAACTTGGCTTCGCCTTGGGGGACGCCGTTTTCGTACTTGACGGCCTTGGCTTCGACGACACCTCTCTTGTCGGCGGCGGTCTTGAACTCGGGCTTGAGGGCAGCTCTGGTGGTCTTGGCGGTGATGGCGAAGGCTCTGTTAAGCTAAATGGTTAGTATCTTGCTGTAATTGGCTTTGACACGTAATTGGTGGTTTGGCGATATGATCGATGATAAATCATCCACACCGAGAAGGACGCGAATGAAGACACCACAATCAATATTCCACGTTTCAGAGTGACCACCAATAATGGAAAGTGGCTCGACTTACAGTGATCCCGGCTTGCTTAGCGGCGGCAGCAGACATGGTTTATGGAGTGTGAAAGGGAGAGGGAATTTTTCAGGTTGTGCGGGTCGCACTATGGTGGGCGTCCAGCCAATCACCGTGGTTAGCACTATATGTAGGATCAGCGCGACCAACAAAGAGACAGGCTAGGACACTGAGAGAGACCCACAATGGATCAAACAAACATAAGTGTCTTGATTGGAACTCTGTGCTATAAAGCTGATTGTGTTTCAAATGAAATTATCCAGTAATAAGTAATGTTCAATTTGTAGACTAAATTTCATCAATGGCTTTAAGTTAGAGTGAAGTGACGGAAGTCCACTCATCAAATTGTAGTGAAACGTCTATTCTGATAATCTCAAATAATGAAAGATATAATGCTTATCGTTTATCTGGTGTCTATGTGCATTATAACCGGTCGGACAACACCTTGACGGCGACGGGGACCCCCTTGGCGATGCGGCGGTGTTCGGGCACCTCGAGCTTAGTGTGAGGTTTCCCGTCGGCCCCGACCACTTCCACCGGTTTCGGTTCGAACTCGTCGAGGCTCATCTTGTGCGCGTGTTCCATGAGATGGTCGATCTCGTGTTTCATCGCCAGCTTAAGCTCGGGGTCCTTAGTGATGACCACCGCGTTCGTCTCCAAGTCACACGAGTAGGCCCGTTTAGTGTAGTTCAGCGACCCCACTACGGTAAGTGTAGGCTCCTTCTCGTTGGGAGCAGTGCCCCAGATCCCTTTAGCGTGGTACGACCACCCTCCAGGGGTGTTGACCACTCCCCGCCGCCACTCCCACACGGAGATGGTGGCCTGCTTACCAGCTTGACGGATTCGTTCGAGGAACCGCTTAGCGAAAAGCAAATAGGCTTGAGGGAGGTAGTAAGAAATGCCGGCACTTTGGTAGAACAGGTTCGCTTGAGGCGAGGCGGTGATGACGTCACCGGAGCTCTTGCCGTTAAGCAAACGGCGTTGAATCAGCGGCAACATGTTGAAGTAGCCGGCGGTGAACCACCAGTGGATCTTGGGCAGGTCCATGTAGGATAATACGCGGAGCACGGCCGGTTTCTCGGTACTGGCGTCGTTATCTTTAGCCATAAGTGGAGTGAGTTGCAGGACCGGGTACACGATGGTGTCACCGCCTTCGGTGTGTTCGTCAAACAGCTTGAGCTCGTCCTGTTTGAGGAGGGGAGTAAGGAGATGCTGGGAGTCGATGAGGAACCGTTCGACGTTGAGACGGGGCTCACACAGTTTATTCAGCGTCGGCCAGTCGAGGCGGAACAGCGGCAGGGCCCCCAGACGCCGGGGGACCACTTGGTACAGCAATTTGCTCACCGCATCTTGGAGGGTGAAGTAGTAGTCACTAAGCCCCAGGTGTTTGAAAAGGTAGTACCGGTCCTGGCGGTCGACAAAGTAGTCTCTCAGCAAGTTGGCACCGGAAAGCATCACTTCATCGTCGAAACCGTAGATCTTCATGTGCTGGAGACCGACGCCTTCCACTAACCGTTTGGGGGCGAGCTTTTCCGTATACCGGCCCAACTGAGGGGTACGGTATAAGCGTAAATCGACTCGATGTGCCCCATATTTAGCCACTAACGGAGCTAAGACACTGGCACTACACGGGTCAGGGCTTTCTCTCGTACCTCTTAAGCCGTCGAGCAAAATCAGCACCTGAAGGTCTTCAGTAGCAGCTAACGCCTTGTCGAGCACCGCCACCAAGTCGGTTTCCTCTTTACCGAAATATAACAGCAGCAAAAACACCCGTTTCCGCGCCAGAGTAATCTTCTCACAAAGCACCTGGTAAAACTGCTTGGGATCGTTTAAGATTTCGATATCCCCTTTCAGCAATACAAAGCGGGGGGCTAACAGATCAAGCTGAGCGAACACCAGGATGAGGCGAGGGTCAAAGCCCGCGTAGGTCAGGGCGAGGATGGCGTCCAGATGGTCGACTGGGTGGGGCGTGGGAGCGGCGGTGGCGCTGGTGGCGTAGCCGCGGTGTCGCTTGAGGCTGAAGCACCCGAGAAGCATCAGCCGCCGGTGTCCTTTTAGCGTGTGGCGGAACATAATGGGGTGTATGGCTGAAATGGGTTTGGTGTGTGTGTGGTATGGAAAATTGATGGTTCCCTGCAGTGCGCCTCTTTGTTCCCCGGGACAGCAGCCTCAGGTCATCAATCGAGGGAAAAAGGGTACGAAAAAAATGGGTTGAACCGTGTTAGAATAGGATTTTAGGGATGGTAGCTTTGAGGGTGTCTCAGGGTTTATATAGATGTTATTAATTTATGGGGGAATGGAGCGGGGAGCGGAGATTACACTGACTTGTGAGTGATAACGATTTGTTGGGTCCGAGCGAACAAAAGCACGAGCACCTGCGATCGGCGGTTTTCCCCAAAACGGCGAACCCGGCAATGGCCTAGCCAGCAAGTGGGAAGAAAGTAGACGGTGGCGACAACTACAAAAAGTATTTACTTATCTGATTGGAATTGGTGGTAATCCTGATCTCTTGGCGATGAGCTCCTACGACAAATCGTTCGATGACCTGTGCGGGTGGCGACGTCATGGCACAGGTGTCAACTCCGATCCCGAGCCCAGACCCTTTATAGGGGTTCTTAACAGCGAATCTTTCAAACCGTTTGTCAAGATTGATGATTTGGCACCCTAGCAATTGAGACATTGGGCTCATCGCTTGTAGCGGTGGCTGAGGCGGAACATGCTGGAGTGTAAGGCGGCAGTGCAGGGCGCACAGCCCCGCACTACTCCAGGAATAGCAGTAAACACACACACATGTAAAGTGCTAAATGGGGAGATATAATGGATGTAAGGTGTACAGAGTGGTGGACTAAAAAAATTAAATCTTGCGGCACAGACAGGGTTCGAACCTGCGCTCCAAATGGAACTGGAACCTGCATCCAGCGTCTTAACCTCTCGACCACTGTACCTCGGATGCGAAAAAGACGAAAAGAGGTGGAACAGGTGGAGTGAAGTTTGTGTCCGAAGATCGCCAATTCGGCAACCAATCTAAATAAGAGTTTACCCAATGTTTTCTATTAGTTGCAGAATTCTTTTGAGTATTATCGGGGCACCATTCATACGTGTTTACAGCTTTTGTGTTCATATATTTACTCTCACTCATACGTACGTCCACTCGATGCCAAAATCTATATCACTAGTACTCTTTTCTGTTTCGAGTTGAGTTGAACTTCCTCTAAAAGAGTATATATCATAATCGTGGAATATCGTCTGGGATAAATCCCGTGGGATCGTAATGTCACGCTTAATATCGGCAGCAGCGTTTTGCTTTTTGTGTTTGGGGCTTTTCGTCTGCCATTTTCGCTTTCTTGGATTTTCTTTACAAGAACACGTCTTCAGGTCAATTGATGGCGACACTTCAACCAATTTATGCGCAGACGTATCTTGAGATGAAGAAGGCAACGGAATGAATGTCTTGCCCTGTTGCTCGACTTGTTGACAACCAATACAGATGTCTACAGCGTTGCAATTCCTTTGAAGATTATCAATCATTCGAAGCATTTTCGCCTTGTTCTCATGCCTCAAGTTCTTACCACAATTGTCCAATAATCGTACAGGCAGCACCTTGGAAATCTTCAGAGTTGTGGATATGAGTTCAGCAAGTCGAGCATGATCTGCGTACTTAAAAGTACTGCCAATATGGATGATACACGCTCTCAATATCCCCGAATGTTGCAATTGCCCTTTGTCACTGATAGTCTGTTCAACTTCAGTGGGGTATCGACGCCAAAGCGTCGCCAATACTTCGCCGATAACTTTGTCTGGTGCTTCAGTTTTGAATAATAAACAATTGGTAAGCTTAATGCGTTGCCCATGTGGTAAGTTTTTGAATTTGATGAGTGTTCGAATTTCTGCCAAAGTCAGTTCGGTGAGTTCAATCGAAGAGTTGGGGCTGATCTCTTTCATTACTCCATTGACGTGGTCAAGCGGATTTTGACATCCCAAGCCCAAATAAACTCGCTCCCACTCTACCATCTTCTTCTGAACCAAATCTCTGGATTGTGTCTTAATATTGTTGAGACAAGTTCCAGTAAAGAGGGAGCACGAAATTATGTGCAAACAGTAAAACGAGAAGGTTTAAATCAACCATGTTTATTGCTCTCTCGGTAATTGTTGTAAGGCCTGACATCGTCGAGAATCGGCGAAATCCTCGGAGTAACCGGAACGGTGCTCGAATCGGTGGTCTGACGTATATTCAGACAATTTGCGACGCTTGCAGCAACAATACTGAAGTCGACCAAGTGGAATTGATCTCATGAAGCTATATAGTTTGTCAAAGTTCAGAGAATCAAACGATTATAGATAACCTTTTTTGTCAATCTTTGGGATGCAGATACGGCTAGAACGACATGCAGTATGGTGACACAAAATCGATTTTACGGAGAAATTGTTCGAATTCGATTTATATGGCGTGAGTTAAAAGGAGTGGAATAGTGATGTCACCACACAATTTATGTCATCCTGCGCAATTTCGCTTTTATTTTCATTGCCTAATGATACAGACCTCCACAATGAATGTTTTCTGAAAGTAGTCATACATTTGTTACCAGTGCATTCTATCTTATTTTTCTTAGGATACGTATCATGATTTCGTTAATTTGTTCGGGCATAAGACAAGAAGACAATAACTGAGGCGACCAATTCATTAAACAAATGAATCATTTTGTTGCAGGTCTTGAAAAACAGATTGATGATAGGTTTTTTATCAGTCAGCCAACTTCATATTTTTGCAGCCCCCTCAATGGAATACAATGTCAGGAGCCCCATCAACACATCTACTGATATCCTTTGACAATATTCATTTTTAAAGGATTCTACGAAATTTTCAGAAAGCTATGTATCAAAGGAGAAATAGAAAAAACTCCAAAGCCTCCAACAAAATTCTAGAAATCTCAAGGCTCATGGCTACGTATCTGAGGTAACCCAGTAGTTTCTCAGGGAGTGTTTTTCACGACTCTAAAATGGGCAAATAAATGTATACATCAGATCCTTGAATGCTGCATGTGTTATGCTTTCTTTATGTCGTTCCGCTTGGACCCCACAATAGCTGGAGAGAGAGAAAGATCTCACGGAATTGAAATGGATTCTGTGACAAGTAATTACTTGCTCAAACAGACCTATATAGAAAGGCAACCATCTGTGATTGCCTGTATTCGCAATAACGATGGCATGGGTGTGCGACCAGTTGGCGGTACCAATGTCTCTCCATTTGTAAAATGAAATTTTTTTGGTTCAGGGTTATGTGAAAGAATTAGTGACTTCATAGGTGTCATTTTCATTAAAATTGCTCACTTGCTACCAATTAAATTCGCAGTGTTCCCTTCCACTGTTGCTGCGACTAATGTGAGTATGAAGCGAACTCATCCAAATACCACAAAATCAAAATTTCTGTACTAGTACTATTAGTCGGTTGACTATATTATTGTATTTCACGCTGTCATGATAACTCAATTGCTGGCAGCAGAATAAACTGTCCATAATCAACACAATGAGATAAAATCCCCTCAGACAAGCAATATAAATTTAACCATGAATTGGGCTTTTTCATTGAACAAAGCTAAAGTTCTAAGCTATCGCAGATCCAAAGCTTGTATCTAATTCAGAAGACTAGAAATCATTTAGTTGGGCATACTGTAAGCCCTCGCCAATACTAGAGAGTGGTAAGTCGAAATCGTTTCACTCATTCATAAACTATATACATGTATCACTTTTTGGCGGAGGCCTTGACAGTGATGACGTCACCGTCTTCGACAACATACTTTTTGCCGTGACGGAACTGTTTGCCCATTTGTTTCAACTTGGCCTCATTAAACTCCTGCTCGTGTTTTAAGTCATCCCACTTATACACCAATGACGAGATGAATGTCTTTTGGAGGTCGGTGTGGATGACACCCGCGGCTTCAGGAGCAGTAGAACCTTGACGTACACTCCACTGGTGAGCCTCTTCGGGGCCACAAGTATAGAAAGAGATAAGACCAAGAGCAGACCGCATTTCGTCCACTAAGGTGGAAATAGCCAGTCCACGACCAAGCTCTTGCTCATACAGACTGAGTTCTTCCCCTTCCAATGTCGCCATCTTAGTTTCGGCTGCTGCCAGGACCAAAACCACGGGGTCAGGTTCATCGCCAAACGAGCTATCGGCCACCCATTGACGAATATCCTTTAAATATTTCAGGGTTTGGGTAGCGTAGTCCGTTTCAGACACGTTTACAAGGTAAACTGATGGTTTTGCCGTTAAGAAATTGTACTTGTTGAGGATGGTAGCGTCTTCCTCCAGCCAGGCGCCGACCCTAACGGGCTGGCCCTCGTATAACATTTCCAGTACCGTCTCCATCAATTCGAGTTCCTTAATTGCTCCCAGTTGCCCCGGTTTCTTTACTAATTTAGCCAATCGCTCCAGGGCCAGCTCGACATACTCCAAGTCCTTAAGGATCAATTCATCAGCAACAATCGACAAATCACGCACGGGATCAACTGAGTTTTCCACGTGGGTGACGTCTTCATCATCGAAACCTCTGACCACCTGGAAAATGCCGTCAACTTGGCGGATATCGTTGAGGAACTTATTGCCGAGCCCGTGGCCCAGCAGACAGTGGCGTACCAAGCCAGCAATGTCCCATAGCGTATGAGTGGTAGGTACAACTTTGGCACTACCATAGATTTGAGCGTAGTGGGCAAGCGCTGGCAGCAGGACTTGGATAATCAGCTTTTCCGGGTCGATCGTGGCGAAGGGGTAGTTGGCGGGATTGCCGAGGGGCAGCTTGGTGATGGCCTGAAACAAGGTCAGCTTGCCGACGTTGGCGAGACCAACAAGCCCCAGCAGCAAATGGTTACTGGGTCGGCCGAGGCGGGCCCGAGTAGGGGCGGCTGGTGTCGATAGCCATCGCACCCGTGGGATCATCTGGTTACGGGGCCCCGCACTCTGTTGATAAGATGAAGATGGTGAGGGTCACGTGAACACTATCACGTGACTTTTTGATAAACATTAGGCTCACGGCTGGCATACCTGGCGTACCAGTACCGAGCCGCCTTATTAATTAGTGCCAGCGCCATTTAGGCTTTTGTGGATGGTGGAGGTCGATGCGACGGCTCAGTGCAGGCGATCTATGGTCAAGGTAGGTCGATTAGACTAAGCGAGGCGAAATTAGGTATACATTGTGAGGCGCCCACCAGTTCTGTGGTCCACCACTTCTGTGACCCTCAGCCAGCCACGGCTCAGGAATGTAATCACTATTTAATAAAAGCTTGATTGAACCCGCTGGCTAAATTAAATAAAGCTTTGGTGCCCGCTGGTACTCGTATACCGGGTAAGGTGGCTAACCCGGGAAGTAAACACACGACTGAGGCTTGGCTCATAGGTAATATCAAGTTAAGCGTATGCTTGAGTCATTCTCGCTGGGTGATCTAGGCCTGGAATACGATGATCGAGACCAAAAGGGCTCGGATCAATTAACCCATTTGGGAGCGCCTGGGTTAATCTCGGCAAGAAGTAGCGGAAGCACTCACAAATGGCTACTCTATTACCGAAACTAGTTGTAGATTGGTGTCGAATGAATTGTCGATGATAGATTTGATGGCTAATCCGTGATTTCGCTAGTGGCGGTACCTGTCTCCGCTGCGTGCCTCCTTTACTAAACGTATGGTCATGTAGAGTGTAGAATCAGTTTAGCTTCAATTCCGTCAGCAATTGAGCTTGAAGTAAAAAGGTGTCACCTTCAATCCTTGGGGGGTTTATTTATCACTGATCCGTGTTCTTTCTCGGTATGCAAAAGTCGCTCTTTTTGTTCCTATACCGAGGTAACGGTTGATACACAACGCTCCTAATAGATCGAATTGATAACCAATTCAACCGCCATACTTCTCTGCAGTCAGTCAGTAAATTCAATCAGTAGTTGTACTTCGCAATAACTATCCTCTTTACCGGACCTAGTTCAATTACAGTACTTTTGGATACATATCCCCAACCTCGGCCCAACCACCCAACAAAATGGTCGCACGGGCGCGGTGCGTTGCTCGCTATACTTTTTGTTGCCCCAGGTTTCGATTCGCACGCGCCGCCGCACGGGATTGATCTCGCGCCAACACCACCGCTGGCCAACAATTTACTCCTACACATCCTACGAGCGCCATGGCGTGGACCGACTTACCCGACGCCGTCCTTACTCGGTTGACCACCTATTTGAACCAGCAAAGCTTGGTCAACTTGGCCCAGACCAACTACAAGTTTTATACGCCTTGTTTGCGGCGGCTTTACCGGACCCTTCTAATCGGACGCGAGCCAGCGGCGCCAGAACTCGCCACTGCCGAGGATTTCGGGGAAACTTTAGCCACCGTGATCTACGGCTACCGTCACCAATCGGATAAGATGGTTTCAAAGGCGTCCCAGGTGAAAATGCTCACGGCGCGGTTGCTGGTGCTAAATACGGCGTTGGACATCAACCCGGCACTTGCGGGCTACATTGAGGCGATTACCGTCGATATCGATGATGCTGACGTTGATGAAGCTTTGCTAAAACAGCTTAATCGCCTCACTCAGCGGCGGGAAGTGTCATTGACTAAGTGGGTGGCGACGACTAATATTGGTGGCCTTGAGCTGCCCCAGGCGAAAGTGGCTACGGCATGGACTCAGCCGCAAGTGGACGATGCTACTGAGGGAGTATACGTGATGGATCTGAGCCTAGAGGTGGCGCAATTGCCCCTACTGCTCCGCACCTTGGTATTACCAGTGGACAATTTCACCAAATTGGCCAACCAAGCGCCCATTGACAGCATGAGCAATCTCACCACCTTCCGCTGGGTATTGGATAATGTGGACGACGCCGGAGACTTGCTTATCCGCGTCAACTGGCGCCAGATCCGCGCCCTTGAGCTTGTCATAACAGCTGGTCCCGATACGGTACTGGAAGTTTTGGAAGTGGTACCGCCTCTCCCAAACTTGAAACGGCTCGCTATTGTCCAGCAGAGCCCTGAGTATAATACCCACGCCGCCAACGAGCTCTACGACGTCGCCGTGCTTGGCTTAGTGACGGCGGTGGTGGCTACTCTGCCTCAACTCAAGTACTTGGCCCTCGTCCACGACGTCCCCGAGCATGGAAACTTCTCGGATGGCTACGAGGGTAATTACTTACGCCGCAAGAGCATTTTGGGCCACCACTTGGCCCGGGTGGTATCAGCCGCCCGCGGCCCCGTGGCGGTGTCTATGCCCACTTTACTAGCGCTGTTGGCGTGCTACGACCAAGCGATGAACAACATGTTGTGGAACGGGTGCCACTGCCGCCACTGCAGCCAGTACTTGGGCGTCATCGACGAGTTCTTGCTCCACCACCGCTACTACCTGCCCCAACAAAAGGGCTACAAAGATATCAATTCGCTGCTTCTATTCCGCACCGTGGGCGAGGCAATGAAGCAGCGGCTCGTGCGTGAGCCCACCTGGCTCTTCAGCGACACCGTTCCCTTGCTCGACGCCGTGTGGGACTTCCACCGCACGTTTGGGCGAGACTTCCGGTGCTACGCGGGAAACGTCCACGACGATGGGTTCGAGCACGACGACGTCGACGCCAGCGAGCCCCTGAGCTACCGGTGTGCGCTGTGGACGCCCTTCGTGTACCACCAGGGCGTGCCCAAAGCCATGGCCCACTACCTCACCACCCTCGTGGTGCTGGTGGTCAACTTGGAGCGCGACAACGCCGAGGACGAGGTCATCGGGCGCATGCTCAACGACGGCGGCGATAGCGATTTCCGGGTGAACATGGGCCTCGTCCAGATGAGCGGCATCAACTTCTGGGTCGGCACCGAGCCCAACGGCACCCACTGCTTCGCCTATTAGCTGTAAGTTCTCTGTCTAGGTTCTGGAACTTCCGACGTTGCCGGTTGAGGCTGGGTGCCGGCAGACGAGCGCCGGCGCCGTCCCCGCGGGCGTTTTTGTCACCAGGGGGCTTCGAGAACCTCAGGGACCCCGGCTACAGTTGCTTGGCGGCGGGCGTTATTATTGCCCGGGCGATGGCGGCGTTTTTGTGGCCTGAGAGGGCAGGGGGCTCGGCCGCTGGCGACATTGACGAAGCAATGTATCCCCGAAGCAAGGTATTCCTGTTACCATAACCACCTTTAGCCAACTCTACTTGGTGGTTATCAGGTGGTTTTTTTCGTGAGGTTATCGGGTGGTGTTTTGGTTCCCGCATTTGTTGCCAGCGGGGTCCGATGGCAGGGCGATGCCCGCTGATTATCTAGCGACGCCGTTGACGCCAGCTTCCCCGGCTATACTTGCTTGTGGCACCCTGCAGGGCAGTGCCGGTGGACAACAGCTGCTGCGGTTATCAAGGTTGACGCCGTTGCCATTGTCGCGTGTGGTAAGCCAAGCAAAGTATTGGAGGAGCTAATTGCCGTATTTCTCGATACGCTGGTGGTGGTACCCTTTTTGATCGACGGGAAAGTCTAACGCGGGAGGGAGGCGTACGAAGCTTATTCCCTTTAGACGAGAGGTGGGTGGCCCAAAGTGCAGGAGCGAGCGGTCCCAAGGGTAAACACGGCTTTTGCCTAAACCAGCTAATGACGACAATCGTCCATAGCAATGGCATGAAACAATTAGAGTTTGTTTTTGCCATTATTCACACGAGCACACGGGCCCCCGGCGGTGGTTCCTTTTAGCCTTTTGTGGTGGTTTCTGCGGCGATTGCCGAGCCGATAGAGGCCAAACGGTCTGCCCTAACGGGGGGCTGTGCTCCTACCCCGTCAGTTAGCCGAGATAGCCTGTTCCCTGGGGGGTTGTCCAATGTTGATCTTCTGCACTTTCAAACCATAATAACAAAGTTCACTCTTTGAATACAGAGTTTAAGGTAACTGTTTTCTTATGATTTTTTGCTTTGCTTGGTAATGGCCTCAGAAACGTACGCTCTATTTTCTCTTGTGATTGTTTGCTCCCTTAGTCGTGGCCTCAAAGAACACTCTGTCTGCTTCAACCACAATGGGCTCTTTGAAGAAATGGGCCCATATTGCAAACAATGGACCTGAGCAATATACAACAAAGATGGTTATTGAATGGCAGGCAAACTGACAGACTCACATGGGTTTTGGTGGTCCCCAACGTGGTTATCATTCATGGTTTCAGCGTGGTTCAAATCTTGTATCCTATTTCTTCATGATCATGTTTCCCATTATTTGTTCATTATATTCCATTAGATTAGGTTTCGTCTTGTTTCAGACGGATATCGCGGTCTCTATAAATCCTATAATTATCGTTCTCGTTAGCTCATAATAAATATTCCTGGGTGGAAACTCATTTGTTTCAGCTGAGGTTTCAGGTGAGGTTTCAGCTAGTGTACCAGCTTGGCGCGGGCTTTGAAGGGGCCAAGTCGCTTGGTCTTACCATTAGTGTGGATACGGTAGTGTTGCATACAGTTGTCGTGGCGGGCGAACTTGGCGCCGCAAGTGGGCCAAGGACAAGTGTGGTTGCGCTCACCGGTGTGGATGCGGTTATGGCGCGCCAAGTGGCCCAGCGTCGTGAACAGGCGCCGGCACACTTTGCACATGTAGCGCCGTTTCGCTGGCGGCTGCGGCGAGCGCTTCGGGTACTCCGGCGGCAGCTCCGTGGTGGGGGTCAATGGGTAAGTGGTGGTGGGGTTGTGGTGATGGTGGTAGAGCGGCAGCGGCGCCAGCGCCGGCGCCAGCGCTGAGGGCGCCGATACTCGCGAGACGCTAACAGCGCTAGTAGCGCTAGACGCGACGGCTGATGGCGCTGAGGGCGCTGAGGGCGCTGCTGAGGGCGCCATCATCGCTGTCGGGAGCGCCGTCGGAAGTGTCGTCGGGAGTGCTGGTGGGGGCGCCAGGTACGGGTTATAAGTATTGACCACGTAGTTATGGTGAGTATGGGGCGCCTGTTGGCATTGTTGTTGGTGATGGTGGTGGTGGTAGGCGTAGCCTGACAGCGCCGGCGCTGGTATCGGCGCAAACGGCGCCAGCGCCGGCGCCGGCACCATCAACAACGCGTCGTCGTCCACCGGCGGCAGCGGCGGCGCCACCACGATGCGGAAATCCTTAGGTAAGGGGATCAGAGTCACCAACTCAGAAAACAGCGGGAGCGGCGGCGACTTGGGGACACTGCGGGGCTCAACGTGATACATGTTTGGATAATTGGGGATATTTGAAACTGGGATCACGAGGTGATGGTTTCAGGTTGAGTAGGAACACGGGTTTCACGTTGGTTCAAGCTGGGATGAAAGGGTATGGTTGGGGT
>NW_022995146.1:0-42917 GCF_008704595.1 Diutina rugosa
CGACCAGCATCGGAGTCGTTCCTCAATAACTCCGATCTGGAAGCTAGCATTTTACACGACAGATTATGTCATCCACGGGGGGGAGGCACAGATATTTTTGCTCCAATAGGCGAGTGATAGTCATGAATCATATCGCGTCACAATTACAGATTATTGTAAACGAGTGTCATTTTCCCGCCGTGGCAGTTGGTTTTGCCGATGTAATTCGTGGATGTGGTGTCACTCGCCGGTATCGGGTAAATTTGGTTGGCGCACGACCGCCTTCCCCCCCACCCGAAAGCAAACCACCATGGGCTCTACGGCGAATGCCGCTACCCGCCGCTACCCCCCTCTCTCTATTACAAATATGGTGTCCGTTTATCTCCGCGGCTCGGGCCAAGACGAGATCTCTAAACTGAACCCCTCAAAAAGCCAACCGCCAAGGCTAGGGCGCCAAACAAGATACACGAGATAGTCGGTTTCTCGAAGGATCAGCCCCGTTTCTCCGCTTCACCCCTCGAAAAGCCATCAGTGAATACGAGATAGGGACACGGCTGGCGCTGGGTGAGAGGCTGTGGCAGTGGCTGTGAGTGGCTGCTGATAGCGAGGCATTGTGTGGTAGCCCCCTAGTTTTGTGGGTTGAAATTGCTCTGCACGATGACACGGTCAATATTAATGACGGCTGGGTGCTTTTACCGTACAGAGGGGGATGTAGTAATTAACCTTTGATTTTAAGGGTAGCGAAGCAGAAAACCAGGGCTCGTATCTACCATGTACATTAGGCATAAATATTTTAGGCGCTGGTACACCTGGTATTGCTGTGCTGCACCCGTCAACTATCGGTCGCCATAGTCGTCAGTGTGTCTGGGAATACGACGGACATAGATTTCCCGTTAGCGGCGGGCGGTATCAGCCTCACGTGGGGCTATAGATAGACCACAGACGAGAGAGAAGTCTTAAAATAGAACCAAGAAGTACACGTAATTCCCATGTGACACGTACACCAATTGGGCCGTGGGTCTGGAACCATCCAGGCGTCGACACCCTGTCTTAATCCCCATGACGTGTCAAGGTTCATTGCCGAACTTTATTGCCGACTATCGGACGCGATCGGCGGTTACACAAACAATATGCTGTAAGCGAAGCAATGCCATCGACACGGCTAATGATGACTTTTGCACTACCTGACTAATCAAAATCGAAAAGCGGGAAAATGTCGTTAGTGAACCTGATCTTCCAAGATCTTAATAAAATTCAAGTACTCGGATCAGCGGAAAACAAGCCGTTCTCAAGGAAAACCGTTTGCATCATTTGGTCCTTGGCATACGTAAAGCTAAAGGAAATTCGACTATAAGCTGGTTTTTGACAACCATAATTACGATAAGCGTGGAGTGTGGTTCCCCAAATGATGCGATGATGATAACGTTAACTGACATGATCCCCAGCTGACAACAGTCGTGCTACTGGTTTTATTAAGCGATCTGATTTGTTTCTGGTATCAGAAAGGTGCCTTTTTGGCCACTTCGCCTAAGCACTACTACCTTCTCAAATGGAGCTGCACCCGCACCTTAGCCCCCAGACGCCCTTTTGACAGATAGCACCCGAAATACCAGCTAGGCCCACTTCAAACTTGGTGTATGGCTACTACTTCGTGGTATGGCCAGCTTTAGTTAGCGCTTGGCTTCAACAATCGCTCCGCCTCATGATTTTTGAGTGCCCGACTTTCACTATGTGTGCGAACAGTGGAAGCAGACTGTGGTAGCTATTGAAAGTTGGAGTTATCTAATATCCTGCTATATTGCCCTTGCTCGATGGTTGTTTAATTCTGTTATCTGACGAAGCAGGTTCGCAATTGTGATGGATTCTTCGCCACAACTAGTACTTCACCAACTTAAGCAAGGACGATATCTCAACTGATTCATGGAAAAGTTACATCCCCCAATATCTTGAGCATATCACCAAGTACGAGATATACTGCCTGATTTTGTACGAAGAGCTATTTTCCAATTTTTCACTCAATATTCCGAACTCCGTTGCTGTAACCGGATACCGGTCGCGGTGAGCACCAGCCACTGACTTCAGCCACCAAGTTTACGACCAATAAGAAAATATTGCTCCTACAATTGCTGAGTCGCTGAAGGGTTGTTTACTGGCTTATTATATACAGGGTCTACTCGATCTTGGCCAACAACTCCTTGTCGGTGTACAACAAGTACTCTTCGTCGCCGATCTTGATCGGGGAGCCGCCGTACGAGGGCAACAACACCTTGTCGCCGGCAGCGACCGAGGTGGGGATGACGTCGCCGGTGGACGGGTTGATGACACCAGGGCCGGTGGCGATCACGGTGCCTTCAGGCAACTTTTCCTGGTTCTTTTCGGGGATGTACAACCCCAGGGCGGTCTTGGAGGCGGGCTTGAGTCTCTGGACGAGGACTCTGTCAAACAACGGCTTGAGCGAGGCGGCGTTCTTCAAGAAGGACATGTTTTGTGGAGGATGATGGATGCGATCACCGGACGGGGGCGGGTGAGAAATTTTATGCAATCCTGGTTGCGTGCCCGGGGCGCGCGCATCGACCTTCGATAAATTTCCATACATCTTGTACACCACTAACGGGTCACTTAAGACGTGGCCCACGCCATCAATTGCGTCAATTTCTCGGTTCTCGCCGACTCGACGCGTGCCTGGAGAGCGGCGCTTCTATCATGAGCTTGGCGGATCACGTCGTCAGGAATACCGGCGATTTTCGCCACATTTAGCCCGTAGGAACTATTAGCCACCCCTGGCTCCAACGTATACAAAAAGATCACCTCGGGGATCTCATCATCATTGTTGGTGTCGTGAATCTGTTGGTAGCCCATATGGTAGTTTTTCACCCCCAGGAAATGGTCCAACGTGTGGAGACTGGGGTAATGAGTGATAAATAAGACTAATGGTTTGAGGGAGTCTTCAACGAGGTACTGGAGAATAGACAGCGCTAGAGCCACACCGTCGGTAGTACCCGTACCTCTGCCAATCTCATCCAATATTATCAACAGTTTAGGGGTCATTTCGTCGATGATTTGAGCACACTCTTGCATCTCCGTCATAAACGTCAGCTGGCCTCTGAGGATATCATCGGAAGCTCCCATTCTCAAAAATACGCGATCAAACACTCCCATCTTCGCCAGCTTTGCTGGGAGCCAACACCCCACTTGGGCCATGATGGCAAATAGAGCTACTTGCTTCACGTAACTCAGTTTACCGCCCATATTGGGACCAGTAATGATAAACACACGGTCTTTATCAACATTGAGTTCGGTGTTGTTAGCCACGGGTTCGCTTATCGCCGAGAGCACCGGGTGAACCCCCAGCTCCACTTCAATCACTTGTTCGTCGACCATTTGCGGACGACAGACATCACCAAACCGAGAAGACGCTTCTCTTAAAGCCACAAGACAATCCAACTCGGCTAACGCACTCACGGCTTCCGCTAACTGACCGTATTCCTCATCAATTTGCTTCAAGAAGAGCTGGTAAGTCTGATCACACACCATCACTAACCGTTCCTGGTGATACTGTAATAGCTTATAAAGCCGATTAGTCTCCAGCGTACGAAATCTCGATACGGTCTTGGTACCATTAACCCGCTCAAAATCACCTGGGAGCCTGTCAACATCCTTACCATTGCGTACTTCAACCAAATAGGGCTCCTTATTATTAGTAAGCCACGATAATTGCGGGCGATTCAACACTTGGCGTACTCGTTTCAATTCATCCTCGATTTGGTCCTCAATTTCCGAGATTTTCTCGCGTTCAGCGTCGATCGCTCCACCAAAAGCATCGATATCGGTATTGAAAAACTCAGTGGCTTGTCGCTCAGGTTCCTTAAACTCTTTAAATTGGACTCTAATCTTAGCGATTAACCGCTGAGTACACTGAGTGGCAGCTATCTTTTGTAACGTGTGAATACACCGAAGCAATGACGTCAGCAGTACCGTCCCCGTAAGCTCATTAATTTGACGATCAAACTTGACGGTGGTTTCCATCACGTGGTTAAGCTTATCAAGCAAAGTAAACACATCCTTTCTTTTGATTCTCCCGTAGTGAACCTTCATCAAGAGCTCTTCTAAATCGACCCGGCCAATCGTAGAACTAAGCGATTCCACAAGCACGTTTACCGCTTGTACGCCTTTACCCAAGTCTTCAATCGCTTGATGGCGCTGAGCAATCTCTTCACGATCGATTAATGGTTGTTTCAACCACTGGTAGAGCATTCTCTGGCCAAAACGAGTGCGTGTCTGGTTTAATTGCCAGAACAATGTATACTTGGTAGCACCATCGGTCAGCTCAAACACGTCAAGAGCTCGACAGGTAGCATCGGAAAGTACCATATACCGCAGCCGGTCCTGGAACAGACGGAGGTTATCGGCCACCGTAAGCATCAGCGCAAGTTTAAACTCCTCGAGGTAATTTTTAAGAGCAACCACACACTGTTGAAGTTCAGGGGATAATTGTTGGTAAGCAGTAAACAGCTCCAGTCGTTCCTGTTGTTCAAAATAGGTTTTTAAGACTTGAGCAGCATCATCACCAGTCATTGGCAGCTCCCTCATAATCTGCGTTTGAGGATTGGCTATTCTTAACCAGTGATCAACATTCGGTTCATCACCTAAGATTATCGTTTCACTTGGATTAAGAAACCGGAATCTGGTATCAAATTCAATGCGATCAGCCACAAACAGATCGTGAACCACATCCCCCGTCCTGGGGTGAGCCGCCACAAACGATACCTGGCCGTCATGAGCATAGACTGCGGCAATATAGGCTCCATGTTCTTCATGAGTCTTCATCTCCTCGCTCTCATCGCCTAAATAGGTACCCTGAGTATAGACACCGGTCAATTGCCGTTGCATTACTTCGCTTCCGGTCTTCTCCACTTCATTAACAATTGCCAGCTCCATCTGTTTCACCACACCCACCTTATGTCCATGAACAAGTAACCGTTTAAGGTTAATATGGAGTCTGACATCAGGAAAACTACAGTACGAAAACTGGCCTTCCTTATCGTCTCGCGTGATAAACATGATATCCAACGCTTTAGCAGCAGCCCTCGCATCCTCACCAAACAACTTATATTTGTACCCCACTTGGATAACCATCATTTTATCCGGGTGGTCTCGTTTTAATTCGAGCACTTGTTGTTCGAGCGGAGTGAGCTTTCCACTGGATTTTCGAGTAATCTTAGTGGCGATATTTGATTTCTTACCCACCCGGGACAATTTGGAGTCGCTGCCATCGCCACCAGAGCTAATCTTAGGTCTCTTTGATGGGGGTGTAGTCTCAGTACTGGTCTCCCTCAGGCGCAGCAGCGAGAACTGGGCTAGCGGATTGGGTCCCTTCGCCGGTTCCGGAGTCGTCGTTTTAGCCTTGTTTCCATCAGGCTTATCCTTTGCCTTGAAGAAATCGCTAATGGCAAGCTGCTTCCTCCGCCCCGTCATGTCGCGTCCACCGCGTCGCGATGGAGAGATCAGTGGTGGTGTTTCAGGGGTAAGCCAAACACCATCGAAATATGAGATACAAATAAGGCAAATTTTAAGTGAATTTCAGATGATGATGAAACTAGGTGGCTGTAGTTTGTTTGGGAATCTTTTACAATTGTTCTGAGTAGTGGTCAGTTCTGACCAGTCAATAAGGACAGTAGATATTCTAATAGTAGTGTTAAATGTCAATTTCAATTCCTAGCATATTTTTACCCACTTTGACCACTTCTGCTGAGCTTTATTCCAATTTCGTGGTCCATGAAATCGAACTAATTTACTTAATACAAATTCATGTTTGACCTGTTTCGCGAATTTGGCAGTAATTCTACACAAGTAAGAACATCTGTTGAATTTTTACAAATCAGCACTTCGAATCCTAAACCTCTTAATTTATCATTACAGTGTGATTCCACAATCGTTCCATTAAACCCTCTCTATCAACTGTTAGAATGAATGTCTATTTGTTTTGTCTATAAATACCTATGCCCCAATAAACCTAGTTAAAATCGCCTTTTCCCCCTTTACAAGCTCGCCAATCACCTCAGCATGGTCGCTCAGTTTAAGCTCCGGGTACGCCGCAAGTCTCTGCTGACACCACGTCTTGATAACTCCATCGTATTTGGAGTTATCATTGCTGTCAGCGTTCATCAATAATCTCGAAATCCGCAGCGCAAGCACCCGCTCCTTTTGCACTCTGGCAAGCTTATACTTGAATACCTTTTCCGGTAAGTCTATGAGTCGAAGGATGACGTAAGTGTGAGGAGATACAGTGCCGTCAGCCCCAATACGAGCGGACACTTGCCACAGATCCGGCAGGAACCCGTGGTCTCCACAATCGTCTTCATCGCCACAACCATCGCCACAATTGTCTCCTTCGTTACAGCCATCAGCACAGCCATTTTCAGAGTGTTCGTGTTCTTGGTCGTTGTGGCCATTGACCTCATTTTGTGGCTCGTTTTCGTGTTGTTTCTGATGGATCAATTCACATACGAGTTCAAACACGTCGTCAAGCCATTCCATCTTCAGTTCCGCCCGTTTCAGCTTCACCAACTTGATTAATGGCACCCCTAAAGAAATGCCGTCATTGGCGTTACCGGGACAGACGAACCCGTACCGCTGAAGCAAGTAGGCATTACTTAAGTCATTGCCATAAGTGTTAAACACTTCGAATTCGTGGTCAGCTGACGGTAACAGTTGAAGTACTAAATCGCAACACTTAGAGTCATCACTCAATTCACGCGCCAAATCGTAGTCGTGAGACGAGATTTGTACCTGGTCGATGGTCAGGGCTTCGTCGTCATCACAATCGGTATCGTCGTCCTCTTCTTGTTCCGCTTCAAACGCTTTAATCACCTCTTCCGTAATTTCCGTTAACTCCTCCACCTCTTCCATTTCCTCATTACCAATTTCATCATCATCACCTTCATCACCTTCATCATCATCGCCTTCATCACTGTCATCAGTTTCATCCTCATCGGCTTCGTCATCATCAATTTCGTCGCCTTCATTATCATTTTCGACGTCATCATCATCATCATCATTAGCGTCGTCGTTATCATCATCATAGATCTCATCATCGTCAACTTCATCCTTCAATTCTTCCATTAACTGATCTACGTCCATTTCCTCGTCATCCTCCTCGACGTCGCCGTGGTTGCACTCCCGCTCACCACACACTTCACACACGTCGTTATCACACACGAAATGGACGTTTTCCCGGGCCTGAGGCTTACCATCGACAATCACCGGACTGAGATGGTTAAAGAGATCGGCACCAGGCACGAGGGCGAGCCCTAAATGGTCGTCAACAACAAATGCTCGCGATACCACTCCCTGGACGTATTTGGAAAATTCCACCAATTGACCCACTCCTGAGAGAACTGAAGGTACAGGCACGTGAATTTTGATTTCATTAGCAAACCGACGGGCTTCGTCGAAGAATTGCATCAATTCCTGAGGGTTCAACACCCCCATCAAGTCCACTTCAGTGTTGGCCAAATTGGCCTTATCGGCGTCGCTCCAAAGACAGATGGGGACATCAGAATGAGCAAAGTCAACCAGGCTCAAATAGCCCGCCCACGGCAGCTTAGGACCAGCAGATACTTCATAAATGGTGGCAATTATTAAAGGGAACATCCCCAGTTTAAAGTCAACATCGTCGATTTCCGGCTCGTAATCATACAACAAGTTGTATATACCACTAGTCTTGGCACTGAGCACGTTCAGTTTGGGAATTCTAAGCACTAAGGGGTCGCCGTCGTCGAACTGGCCGAAGACACCGAGCCCGCCGAGCCGCAGTTGCTGGACGACGAGGTCTTCGCGCCAGAAACCATTATCGTTGAGCCAGGCAATCAACTGGGGCACCTGTGCCTCGATGGTTGCCGACATTTTTTATAATGGGATGTTGGTGAGGGTAAGCGGGAGTGGCGTTATTGGATTAGGGTTGACCACTATACAAAGAGCATCGCGCGGGCCTCATCTCATCGCGTCACTGTGTGCAGGAGGCATATCTGGCGACGACTATTTAAACACCGCGACACCCGCACCCTTTTTTCTCCTCTTTAATCATCAGTAGTGGTTATACTATACTATTATAATATAACTTACTTATTTGATAAAGACTTGGGGCTCCGGACGGGGCACGTGAGGTGAATCCCGGCGGCTCGGCCCCCGATACCCATAGCTAAGTGGCTTGGCTGACCCGACTAACAATCGGGCCACAGCCACCACTTCGTTTCAGTCTTTTAGAGCAAGGCGCACACATGTTTTTGCAAGCTCTGCCAGCGGCTCGGTGCTGGCAGATGAACGCATGGTGCTACATTCATCTTAAACTAACACCTTCACTATTAAACCCCATTTTTGCAACCTGATTACCAGCATTTGCTGGAAATTTTTCAGGATAGTTTGCTCGAAGGGTCGTGTCCCACTCAATTTGACGAATTCGTCGTGTCTTTACCAAAACATGAAACTGAGCCAAATCATCAATTTTTGAACTTAAACCAATTATCCTCGTCTTCTTAGGCCCATTTCCACTCTAACATCAAACATCGATTTTTTTCCCTTTCAATTTTTAAGTATTGGTGAATTTCTCACTTCTTCTCGGTGCGAGTTGATGACGTCAGTGATCCGCCTCCTTCGGCGACGATTTGCCTTAGTTTAGTGTACACAGTCCCCATCACTCATAACCATCGGCTCAACCTCGACACTGTAGACGCGGGGAGACTAATTCAGCATATGATCCGAAGCAACGTCCATTCCATTAAAGGCGCCGGCGAATGAAGTGGCCAGCGGTAGCAGCGGCTATAGCAGCGGCTCACGCACTCGCAGGGTGGGTGATTGACCATAATACAGGCATAGTCTGTGACTACGTGCGTGGTACCCCCGAGAACCCCGGTAATATCCGCCTCCGACCCACATACCTTACATCGACCAGTGTGGCGTATATTGCCGTCGCCGAAGCGAAATTTCGAGACGTCGGCCTCCCCCTGCCTCGCCAGTACCACTACCGATACTCAGAAGAGCAGTCACGCGTGAAATTGCCGTGGTCTGAGGTGCAAGTGTTCGGTGATCACCGCGGTGTTCTCAGTGAAACTAACCCAGAAGTGGTTATTTCAGTGGAGGAAAGTGGTAAATGGTGTGTTTATACTGGCTATTCGCCTACTGCCATTGCTGTGGAATTTATTAATGACTACGGAGCTTTGAGCTATTCTCATTATTGGCTCTACCAAGTGACTTTTGGCTCGACTATTCTTTTGGTGGTGATCTACGGTATCCTTAAATTGACAACAGCTTCCACTACTGCCATTGGTCAAATAACAACCTCTACAATCTCGTTGCTAATGTTATTATCCCTAATTCAAATTGGGTGGTGGTTTGTGGCGAATAATTGGCTTGGTGCTGGTGCTGGTGTCCCTGAAAACCAAAGGATTTGGGTCTGGCTAGGTCAATTGACTGCTCAAGCCCTTGGTTCATTGGCTAATGCTATTGGTCTTTGTGGTCTTTGGCAAGTAGCTCGTGGAGTTGGCACTCGCTACTATGCTAATGGTGACGCGGCCATTGTCCACCAAAAGCGTTTAACTACTTCCACTTGGTATATGAAGGCATTCGTCTTAGTTTCAGTGGTATCCAGTACTGCCTTAGCCGTGGTTCATCCTCGAAATCACCCTATACATGGGGACCAAGGACAAGATCTCCCCTATACGATGATGGCTAGAGGTACAGCATTATTACTCCACCGAGTAGTATGGCTCACGGCGATAATTGTTGTGATTACAAGCTATATTCAGTCGTTTAAAGCGATTTCTCCTCATTCTCCCTTAAAGCTACCTATGCACCAATCTAGGGCATTGGTGGTTCCCTTGGTTATACTGGCCGCTATTGCTGCTACGAATGACCCTTGGCACCAGCCGCTGACCACATACTTCGCTAAACTGGCCTATATATGGCTGTTTGTCGTCCCTGCCTTCCTCAAAATTACCATCATTTTAGGGGTTATTGCAGTGTGGATCATCCCTAAACGAGGGCTTCGCCAACCGCTTACAGTGACCACCAGTTTACCTGCTTCGCCGAAGATTGTTGACCCGCCAAAACCTGACGGCAGTCGTAGTGCTAAAGAAGCCGCTCGCCAGGCTGCTCTCGCCCGCTTCGAACGCGCCCGTCTTACTCCAACGACTCCCTAAATAGAGCTTGTTATAGAAACCCAATAAACCTATAATGATGAAAAGAAAAATTATGAATTTAATGGTGATCCTGTAATTGAATTCTTTACCTCCTTCTACTCGAGATTGTTTCCTGCACATAGCGTGCGGCTCCGGTGAGGGATTGTGAACCGTGTCTCCCTCGAGACCTAGGAGCCTCAACCCATACCCCTCACCCACGCTTAATTAATGGCGTCAATTCTTCCTTATGGCGTTGGTGATGCCTCGTGGCGCCACGGCCAGACGTTGGTGCGACGCTTGTTCAAACCGCAGACTTTGGACTGGGAAACGGCAGTATGGGAAATGGCCCAGCTCGTGCTAAACCCAAAGAAAATGTACAAATCTCAGTACTACAAGCTGATGGGGAAGCTGCGAGACGACCCCAGTTTCTATATCCTCGAAACCTTGTGCTTAGTGGTGCTGGCAGTGGCGTGGGGGCTCGTGTTTCTGCCGCACTGGTGGCTGGTGATTAAGCTCGTTGTTTATATGGTATTGATTGATTTCTTTGCCATTGGGGCCGTGGTAGCCCTGGGGTTCTGGTTGGTGGTCAATCGGTTGCTTCAGGGCTATTCTACCGTCGATTGGGGCTACTGTTGGGATGTCCACTGTAATGCGTTCATTATGATCTGGTGCTTAAACTATGTGGTGCAATTGGTGCTTTTGCCGATATTCTCCTTTTCTACAGTGCTTGCAGTTTTAATTGGCAACACGTTGTACTTGGGTGCGGTGGCCTATTACTTTATCATTTCGTTTTATGGCTATAATGCGTTGCCATTTGCTACTGCCGCCACTACTCTGCAAAACCCAGTGAAGAGGATTCAAACGGTGGTGGTGGCGGGAGTGTTACCGGCGTTGGCAGTGGTGTGGGTGGTGACGTTATGCTTGGGAATTAACCTCTCCCGGATCACGATAAACTGGTACTTCAGCTAATCCAAGTGAGTATTCTATATACTATAAACTACTTAATTGCATTTTAATACAAAAAGCACCAAAATTCAAGATTTGAGGCGCCAAAACAGGCATTGATTATACTAGGTATGATAAACCACAAATCCATTTTGGTCAGAATAGGACTTCGTGGCCAAGCTGGTTAAGGCGTGCGACTGTTAATCGCAAGATCGTGAGTTCAATCCTCACCGAGGTCGACCCTTCTTTTTTTTTTTGGAAAATTTCAAACGGACGCGTCGATTTTCAAATATAATTGGCATTGTCCAGATTTTTGCAATTGACATCGATTTGAATACAATTTCAACTCTTACGGTTTATGAGGAAGTCAAACACAGTCGAAGATCAATTTTTTTTCACCAACCTAAACCATTTTTTACTGATTTACCATGCCCACACAATTTCCTAATCCATTTGTCTCACTTGATTAGTGCTTTGAGTTTGCTTCCATTCTTCGCAACAACCATTCAATTGTTGGAAATTTTCATTTTTCCTTCAAACCACTCCATCAAACATTACGATTACATTGATTATCTTTTAGATATTGTCTCCACCACGTTTCATTTCCATTTCTGTTGCTTTTCTCGGACGCGCGCACCAAACACAATTTTCCTTCCACCGCGTCGCACAAACCAGCCCTGTCTCCCATGTCCACGGTTCTCCCCACGCTCCAGGTGCTGGTGAACTATGCCGAAGTGCTGGAGCAGATCAAGGACTTCCTCCTGCACTTCAAGCTGGCAACGCTGGTCGACGAAGATGTCGACATGGACCCCCAGCCTTACGCCGGCCTCAAATACATGCTGATGCTCCAATCGGTGGCCAATCGTGAACGTGATACCGTCAACATCGATTTGGACGATGTCAACGCCTACGGACTCAATACCCCCGGCGCTTCTAATTTGGTCAGAGAGATCATGGCCAACACCCACCACTATATTGAACTCTGTCTGAAAGTCGTCGACGAACTCATGCCTGAGCCCAGTATCGACATCAGTTATAAAGATGACGTTTTGGATGTGATCAGACACCAGCGTAAGGTGCTTAACCAGCGGTTACAGCTGGAACAGACTGCAGAATTCGACCGGTTACGTGATGGTCTCGAAACTGGACCCGGTGATGCCCTTGCCGAAGACCTTTTCCCTCCCAAATTGACCCGCAGATACACCCTTTATTTCCTCCCATTGCTGCCGCTGAACCCTAAGTACCATCCGTTGGCAGTGCGTGAAGTTAAAGGGTCCGATGTTGGCCACTATATCACTGTTCGAGGCATCGTCACTCGTGTCAGTGACGTCAAGCCCCTCGTGGTGGTGGCGGGTTACACCTGTGACAAATGCGGTCACGAAATCTTCCAGGAAGTCAATCTGCGTACGTTCACTCCGTTGTCTGAGTGTCCCGCTCGCCAGTGCCAAACTGACAATAATCAAGGCAAATTGCACTTACTGACACGGGCACTGAAGTTTATGAGTTTCCAAGAGGTTCGCATCCAGGAACTCTCCAACCAAGTGCCTGTGGGTAATATTCCTCGACTGCTTACCATCCACGTTAACGGTCCTTTAGTGCGGTCGATGAACCCCGGTGACACCGTCGACGTCAGTGGTATCTTCATGCCTCTCCCTTATACCGGTTACCGTGCCATCAAAGCCGGTCTTTTAACCGAAACCTACCTTGAAACCCAATCAGTTTCGCAGCACAAAAAGCAATACGACCCCGACCACATCGACCCTGACGTCGCAGCCCGCGTAGACCGGTTAGTCGCTGAGGGTGGCGACGTTTACACTAAGCTTGCCAAGCTGATTGCCCCCGAAATCTTTGGCCACGTCGACGTGAAAAAGATTTTGTTATTGCTTCTTGTTGGTGGTGTCACTAAAGAAATTGGTGACGGGATGAAGATTAGAGGTGATATCAACGTGTGTCTTATGGGTGACCCTGGTGTGGCCAAATCTCAATTGCTTAAAGCCGTGGGTAAGATTGCCCCTAGACTGGTGTACACTACCGGTAGAGGTTCTTCCGGTGTCGGTTTGACCGCCGCCGTCATGCGTGACCCTGTTACCGATGAAATGGTGCTTGAAGGCGGGGCACTTGTGCTTGCTGATAATGGTGTCTGTTGCATTGATGAATTCGATAAGATGGACGAAAACGACCGTACCGCCATCCACGAAGTGATGGAACAACAAACCATCTCCATTTCTAAGGCTGGGATCACCACTACCTTAAACGCTCGGTGCTCGATCCTCGCCGCTGCTAACCCTCTCTACGGACGCTATAATAAGAAGTTGCTGCCCCACGACAACATTAACTTGCCGGCGGCGCTTTTGTCGCGTTTCGACGTGATGTACGTGATGATCGACGATGCCCTGCGTGAAGGCGATGAGGAATTGGCGTCGCACGTGTGCTTTGTCCACCAACACAACCGCCAGCCCGACCTTGGGTTTGTTCCTTTAGCCCCCGCTGCCATCCGTACCTACATCAACCGGGCACGTGCCTTCAGACCCACCGTGCCTCAGGAAGTCGGTGACTACGTGGTGCAACAATATATCGCCATGCGGAAAGAGCTGTATCGCCAGCAAGACCTGATCAAGAAGTTCAGCCACATCACTCCGAGAACGTTATTAGGGGTGTTGCGGTTAGCTCAAGCTCACGCCCGGGTGCGTTTGCTGAATGTGGTTGGGTTTGAAGATGTGGAAGAGGCGTTGCGTTTGATTCAAGTGCTGAAGACGCTGATGGAAGACGACGACCACTCGGGCCGCGACGACGAGCTGGCGACGCTGAAGATCTTCCAGTACTTGCGCCACTTGGCGTTGGAGCTGGACGAGCCTCAATCGCACTTGCCTATGGACGACGTGCGCTCGCGGGTGCTTGCGCGGGGCTTCACCATCGAACAGTTTAACGAGTGTGTCAACGAGTACAGCCACTTGAACGTGCTCCAGGTTGCCGACGACGGCGAGTCGTTGATTTTCGTCAACGAGTAGAATAATGATGTATTATAATTGAACCATGAACAGTTGATCGAATAGTAAGCAAAGTTTATCCTATGATTGTAACACATACGTTAGTTCATTCGGTATCTAATCATTTATTTAGTCGTTATCATTATAAATTCATTAGCGTTGGTCGCTTACTCAACCTTCAACTTGAGGCCAGTGCAGCCGTCCCAACCCTTAACGGTAAGCGAGAATTGGTTTTCACCGCCGGGGCAGGCGAAGAAGCCTTGGTCGCCGTTGTACACCAACTTGTCGTCGCTGATGCTGAAACCACCAGTGGCTTGTTGTTCACCGAAGGGGTCAACGTTACCGACATCGCCGTTGTCACCAACGAAGATGCCACGGCCGTCCTGGTCGATCAAAGTACCGTCGCTCTTCAAGGAGAGAGTCAAGTCACGGCCGTCGTCGCCACCAACCAGGAACACGTGAGGGTGAGCGCCAACCTTCTTGATGGACTTGTCTTGGAAGTCGGTGCCTTCAGCATCGACCTTCACGGCAAAGTTGTCCTTGGCGTCAACAGAAGCAGCTTGTTGCTGGTCGTCCTTCTTGTCATCCTCTTGGTCTTGCTTGTCGTCTTGAACGTCTTGTTGGTCGTCCTTCTTGTCGTCTTCTTCGTCCTTCTTGTCATCAGCGGCGTCTTGTTGGTCATCCTTCTTGTCATCTTCTTCATCCTTCTTGTCGTCGGAGTTGTCGTCAGAGCTGCCGACGTCCTTGAAGTCGGTGGCGTAGATGGCAAAAGGACCACCACCTTGGCATTGGTCGTTACCCAAGTACAAGTAGTACTTGCCGTCACCGTTGGGGCACCCTTGGTAGCCGCCAGCGTCCTTGTGGGATACATAGTGCGACGAAGTGAACTCCCAGTTCTTGTCGTCGGGAGTGTCGGAGACACCGACATGGCCGTCGTCCTTGAGGACAAGGTACTTCTTGGTCTTGTTGTCTTGGAGCGAGCCGTCGTCCTTGATGAGGTACTCAATGACCGAGCCGTCCTTGTCGTTGACGTGGACCTCGTCACCGACAATCGAGTTCGAGGTGAAGTGGAACAAGCCCCCTGATCTGGTGTTGATGGCAGTCAACAACTTGTCGGCGGCCACCGACGAGGCCAAGGCGAGAAGGGCAGTAGTGGAAAGTCTCATATTGAATTGAATTTGATTGATGAAGAAAGAATTGAGTGGTTCCTGACCCCATATTTATAGATGAATTTTTTTCTTCTCGGGTCTAACTGTGGTTGCAAATTTCTATTGCAGCCGCGATGCAGCAATCGCATGGCTCGGGATCCCCTCTGTTAACGCGCGCAAAAAAATGCGCTCAAAGTGTGGGCACATTTGCCACCGAAATTGCTAGCATGTAAGCAATCAATTGACGAAGCTACCAACAGTCTCAAATTCAAACGATGGATATATTTTGGATTGATTAATCCTTCGGTGCCCGAACGTCCCGTAGTTCGCAACAATTTCGCCAATCGTTAGGTGCCACTGCCGGGGTTACTGCAGGCATTTGCGGCATCTATGACATCAGCGGACATCGGCATCTCCCATACAATCAATGACATACGGCTCGGTACTAAAATTAGCGCACCCCTCTCCGGTCAGCTGCAATTGTAGTGGTCACGAATTTCCCTCAGCACCGATCCCCACGCCACTCCCACGTCTACTCCGCCCGCACGGCCACCTTCCCCACTACATTCTTACTACTACCCCTTAAGCCATCACTAATGGCAGTGGCGGTTCCTGAATCACTGTTAGCGACGGCTGAATAACCTGGGGCTTATGCTTGGGGGCTTATGTTGGTAGACAAATATAGCCTGGCATCAACAAACAAACAGCCAGTGAGCATGCGGGGGGTGTGTCACCGAGCGAATATTGATAGGTACCACGGGGGAGGGTGTACGGGGGCTGCGTCATGCACTCTAGTAAAAACGAGGCTTACGGTCTGTGCGGCGTTGGATATTACCGGCAGCTTCCGTCATGACGCAGAAATTTGCGATGGTATTGTTTTCCCGTAATAGCCGATAAAGTTAGGCAGTAGACCATCCTTTAAAACATTCCCAGCAAAGACAGCCATCGATACTACCAAATTTGATAGTTATTTAGTCAACGTATCCTCATATTGGACATTGCTATGGCCCACAATTATCATCTTCCATCAATGACGTCATGATTGTTTTTGTGGGGTCTTGGCACATCATGTAATGAATTTCGGATTTACTGCGGCTTGAAGAGATGACGGCAATAAGGGTAAACGAGTTGCACCGCTTACTGGAGAAAAAAAAACTTAGGCTTTCCCGGATACGCTTCGCCCGTAAGGTGCGTTAAGCCATATTTGATGAGAATCTAGTGAAGCTGGAGAGAACATAGTCTTAGAGTCATAGCTCATGTAAATGCTACTAATTTGAAGGAGATTGGAGAGATACGTCAAGTTCGCCGTTCAAGTCAGCCGAGCGGATATTGTGAACGCACCGAACTAAATTAAATCCCGAGGACCTTGCAGATGCGAATTTGATAGGAGAGGGCGCGACTTACGGTTATGACGTAATGTCGGTGCTCAATATCTACTATTTGGGTGTCATACGATTGTTCATTGATCATAAAGTATAGCTAATTGATGTTTACATCGCATGAGCTTAAGCCTTGTCGACGTAGACGGCGACGGGAGTGCTCCCTTCACAGTCGTTGCCCGACAAGTAGTACTTGTCGCCATCAGGGCAAGCGTAGAAGCCCGAGGAGTCGCCGTGTTTAAGGTAGACTTCGTGGAACGAGAATTGCTTGTCGGGTTCGTCGGTAGTGGCCAACGCCGAACGGTCGTTGAAAGTGAAGTACTTGTTGGAGTTGGTGTCCTGGAGAGAGCCGTCGTCCTTCAAGACAAAGCTGATGGCGGCGCCATCCTGGTCATTGATGAACACTTCATCGTTTTCAACCGAGAGTTGGCCGAATTGGAACTTGGTCCCCGTTCTCACGGTGATACCGTTGAAGGCTTGGTCAGCGGCGACCAACGAGGTCAAGAGCGAGATAGCGGCAATGGTGAACTTCATGTTGTGATTGATTGGATTGATGATGGATAATCCTTGGGCAAAGGATGCTAATTTATAGTCGAATTTGGTTGCAACCTACTCTTCAGAGGCTGTGTATTTCAGCTGCTGCTTCAATATTGACAATAAACATTACGTCAGGGAACGGGTCCACATCACAATCAGCCTGAACAAGCACTTTCTACAGGAAATTGCTAAGAGGTGATTCTCCTGGATGTATTAGAGAGTCAAGTTGATGAAAGAACACGAAGAACTATAAGGTATACCACGATACGAGAGAGTATTCAACTCAACTCTCGTACCACGGATACCGATGGTTTTTTTCCGTAGCCCACTTTTGTGTCAACCTTGACGTCAGCAGACATCGACGTCCCCTGACACCCCAGCTTTTGAATCATGCTAATTTTAGTCAGCCCCTAAACACACATGGGAAAACAACTTTAGTTACGTCAGGCAACCTTGAGGCGTCCATTTGTGTCTCGTTTTCTTGACGAGTACCACCAGGGTCAAGTGTTACTCTCACTTCGAAGATATCCGATACATAACGGTCGATTGTGAGAAGCACCGGCCATAAATTATACGTTTGACAGTGAATGTCATGTCAAGGATGTCTCTCAGCTTCTATTGGCTCAAATATTTCGCTGAGCGATTTCGGTTTACAATTTAAGAAATGCGACGTTACTTTTGCCTATGGTGGCAACAACAAGCGGAAACCTCGTGCCTCAAAATCGAATGGGGCAAGCGGAGTTTTCCTTCATCTAGTTTAGTGATTGTAAAGTACAATACAAGGCTGTGCATCTCGTGCCTCTAACCGAGGTATTCAATAAGTTAATTGTTGATCATTGTTCAACGTTCTCTTACAGATAGATATCTACCTGACTACGGCTAGAAATAGAAGGATTGCGGGCACTCTGAGGAATTACACACTAGACATTGATAATCTCAGCGAAGGCTGCCGGCTGGACGGCACTGCCGGCAACACCGTCAATTCTTACCAAAAGATGTATGAGGATCACGGCACTTTGACGTCACTTGACGTTGTGTTCCCCTGGAGCCACGGCATCTTTTAAGATCTAAAATTAGTATAAGCCCCTATCTTACCATATGGACCGGAAAAACAATCACTGTTACGTTAATTGAATACGAGGTGGAGCCATTTGGTTTATTGTTAGGTACCACGAGGGAGCGGGGATGAACAAAGCGGTTGCTACCAGGCAGCTAAGCTATACATTCTAATCATAGCCGATATCGGAGAATGCGCCCCCGGATTCCATACGTTTAAGCGAGGCACCCGAAACCTATGAGGCTTAGGCATCATCACTATGGATTTTGCCGCGGCAGACGCTACACCATGGACAGCTAGGCGAATCGGTAAATGTTGCATTTTTTTGTTGGATGTAACAATAGGCTTCTACATTGTTGGTCTGTAGTTTTTCATGTGACGTCAGAACCGACAGAATCACCGAAGAATCATATTTCAACCGACTAAGTGCCACGTTTGACCATCAATAGGTGTATCCCTTGAACGGGAGCTGTACACTAATTGACGACTACCGATACTTGGAATGGATTGAATGATGCAAAGATGATTGCGTCCACTTACAACAGCGCCTCAATTTGAATTCACACCACCAATTACTTCCAATCCCTGTTGGCTTATTGAAAATGGCTTGTCTACTTGGCCAGCTTTCATGTTTGCGTCGACTCGAACCTGCATATAATCGCATTGGCCGCAACCAATGGCTTGACTTTTGAATGATAATTGCGCTCTAATTGCGCGTTAACGCCGAAAACCTCATGACTACACCGGTATTCAATTTGCGCTATTTTGTTAAAGACACGAACATTTACCCGCTATTGAGCTCCGCACTACTCCCACTCTGATCGTACGGATCTATCTCATCGACTAATCCCGCTATAATCGATAAATTCGACTACTGAAGTCTAAGGTCGTGTATTCGTAAGCGATTAGTCTATTAAATGCGGTCTAGAATTTACCGGCTCCAAAGCACCCTCTGAGCACCGCCATCGGCGGCACCGTATACGCGGCGAAGTCGATTTTATCCGGGTCGACTTCGTGGCCCTCGGCGACCATGATGCGGTTTCTCGCCACCAAGTAGCCTCTCTCTAGGAATAAAAAGAAGCCAGCAGCGATGAAACACACGCCACAGAAAATGGCACAGTCCTGGTACTGCGTGGGGTCGACGTATGCACCCTCACCACGCCTAAGTTTGATACCAATAACGGGACCAAAGATGGCAGCAAGCCCCTGAAGCACCCATAAATTGGAGAAGGCCGTTGACATCTTTTTCATGCCAAACACAGCGGCACACACCGGGGTGAACATACTGTAGATGAACCCCATCATCCCGCCTTCAATTATGGCAAACGCCACTGCGGCGGCGAAGTTACGCAGCGGGATCCACATGGCAAGACAGAAGATGCCACAAAGGGTATAAAGGATGGAGCCCATGGTGAGGGGTCCAAGAAACTTGGGGGTGCCAAGCACACCGAATATGGGACGGAACACACACAGTCCCACCTGGACGCAGGCACTGACGATCAGACCCCGGTACACTGATTCGCCGAGAGTGGTGGTCCACTGGGCAAGCGAGTAAAGAAGGATGACGTAGGAGAAAATGCAAAAGATGATGTACATGGCCAAGATGTAGAACGACGCCAGCATCAAGATCTGCTTGTCGACCAATTTGAAGCCGGCGCCGCTCGACTTGTGGCGCGAGCGGATGAAGACGGTGGGGAACCACATGATGCCAAACAGGATGATCGCCTGGGCTCTGAGGGCCCAGTGGACCAGTTTTGCTTCGACGATGGCCTGCATCCCCAAATTGAAAAGGATACCGCCGGCCCCCAGACCGGCGGAAGTGATACCACCGGCAAACACCCGTTTCTTCTTAAACCACATCGGGATGATGATAAGCTGAGGGATCAGGATAAATGCAAGCCCAAACGAGTTCATCAACCCTTGAGTCAAGTATAATTGCCAGAGTTTAGTCAGCCAACTGGCAAGCATAAGCGCGGTGAACTGGAGACAATTACCGAGTAAAAGACACCCGTTCATGCCGAGAATGGGCACCAACCAATTTACCACGGGCAGAAAGGCGAGCCCCACCCCGAAAGCAATCCCTCCGATCCAGGCATAGTCCAATTTCGTAGCGCCAGCGAACGTACCCAGGTCTAGGTAGTTGGCAAAGTAGATGGCGAACCCCAGATTCATCCCCCACGTACAAAAATTCATAAAGAAACAGCAGAGGCACACCACCCACGCGTACCCGGAGTCGTAGACGACGTCCTCTTCGGCTTCGTGGTGGGAACACGTCGCCGACACGAGCTTCTCGATGTGGTTTTCCTCGATCACTTCGTCCTCAAACATGTGGTCCGTGGACACGAGCGACTTGGGGTCGACGTCGTCGCTCAGCTGCTTGCTGCCACTCATCTCCCGCTGTGGCCAAAGCTCCGCTGTATCATGAGCATAGTGGGAACAGCGACACTTTTATAGCCGCGCGCGGCATCAGCCAACAAACTGTATAGGGAACTGTATGAGGGGTCATAACAATAAACGCTAACGCTTGGTGCGAGTCACCGAATAGGGGTTTGAACAAATGAACGAATTACCCAAAAGATTTGACTGAAATAGCTATGAGAGTGATAATGAATCCTTCATTTTCATTTTGTCTTATTTTTTATCTGTCTGGGGGGGATCTTGCGTATTGTGGTGGCTTTTTTTATTGTGGTGAATCGTGGAGATGAGCGATGAGGTCGCTTTGGGGAGCTAAAAGTCCGTGGACAGAGGCGAAGGGGGGCGAGAACCAACCAGACGCTTGGAAAAAACAAAGGGGGATGCTTGTAAGGGGGTGAGGGGATTTACGTAGGGGGATTTGATGGGCGAGGGGAACATGCCATTGTGTGCTTTCGGCGACTCCCGAAGGCGACCCCGACGGATGTGCCGTGTTCGCGACTCGGATGCCGGTGCGGATGCCGGTGCGGATGCCGGCACGGCAATGCCGAGATATATATAATGTGCAGTACTGAAGAAAGATGAGTCAATAAATAATGTTATACACGATCGTATTTGAGGGTGAACATGTGGGTGAATACCATCCGCATCGGTACTTTAACCTCGGTGATGCTAGGGTCCTGGGTGATGAGGGCATCGCGAGCTTTGACGTGGCCGCGTATAAGGAGAAGCATCATCACCGATACAAAATAGCACACACCCACCCAAATCGAGCAGTCTCGGAACAGCATTGGCATCACTTCACCGCCATTAAACTTAGTGAGACTGGCGCCGATGGGAGGCGAAAATACCGCAGATATCCCCAATAAAGCCCACTGGTTACTAAATGCATACCTCATGATGCTATCGCCCCAAATGCGGGCACACGAAGGGGCTAACATGCCGAAAATCAGGCCCATCACGGCACCCACCATGAGTCCAAACGCGACACAGGTGGCGTAGTTACGAGCAGGGATCCACATCGCGAGACAGAGGATACACGAGATCAGGTGGGCGATGATGGTGGTGGATATGACACCCGTCTTGGGGAAATCAGATAGATACCCAATAAGAGGACGTCCCACTACCAGACCGAGATTGACAAGCGCCGATACCAAGAACCCTTGGTCCTGAGAGTAGCCCAATGATGTCACAAACAGTCCCAAAGTGTACAAAAGCACAAGATAGCCAAACGTCAGCGTAATTGTGTAGAGCGACAACCAGTAGAAGGTAATCAGCTTATAGATGCCAAAGTTAGCTTTAGGAAACACTCTCATTTCCGCTCGATCACGAGCGAACCAGATGGGGAATAGCATGAGGAAGGCGATGATGAACGCCTGCGCTCTCAACGCCCACCCCACGGAGTTTATCTTGACGATACGGCCACACATGAGGTTGAACAAGACCCCACCAAGCCCCAGAGCCGCCGCCGAGATCAGCGACGGCAACCCTCGCTTATCCTTAGAAAAGTACATCAGAGGTAACGTCAATGCCGGCATCGAGATAAAGCTGAGGCCAACGTTAAGGAGCAAACCCTGAGTCAAATATAACTGCCACGTCTTCTTCAGCCAGCTGGCAAGCATAAGCGCAGCAAACTGGCACACAGTACCTAGCACCAAGATCGTGGTGAGACCATACTTACCAAGGCGCACCCATAGGTAATTAATAAGGGGAGAAGCAGCAAGAAAGGCACCATAGGAAATGCCACCAACAAAGCTATAGTCCAATTTGGTAGCTCCAGGAAAGCTATCGTCGTGGATATAGTGTTGGAAATACACGGCAAACCCCAGATTTAACCCCCAGGTACAGAAGTTGCACACGGCGCAACAAGCGCAGATCACCCACGAGTAGCGGGTGTTGAGCCACGGATCTAGCTTGACGCTGACCAGCTCGGTGTCGAAGGACGAGCTGGGTTTCTCGTCATCGTCCATGGCATTAATTATTGATTGGTAAGCAAGGGGAGGCAGGGGGTGACGGCTATTTATTGGGATACGGATGGGGGATGGGGACTGTCCCCTCTGTTGGTACCCACGGATAGCGTTCGCAGACAAATTCCGTTTTCGGTGCGAACCCCGCATCGCTGCGCTCCCTAACGCCGGAGATGATGGTGAGAACTCCGGCCCACTGACAGCACCGCCGCGCGGGGCAGAATCATACTCTAATAAGGGGTAGATAGGGAGGCTTGGATGTCACAAAATGGAAGTTAAACTAATAGAAACATTTGATTATTAGTTAAGCTATGTTTGAGCTCGAAAATCAACTTCCAAGGGCTATGAGAAGAAGTCCTTATAGCCAGGAACAGGGCCATTAACCTTTATCTGACTGAGACCCCCAACTGAGTCAATCTAAACTTTAAAATGAAGCTGCTACCTCCGTCAAACCCCGCGAATACCAACATTACCATAGCCCATACATTATCTTAATCAACGAGAGCAGTAGTAGAATTATGAGGTTCATTGACAGAGTAGCTCGAGGTTTCTCCATCCATATTATAAATTTGCTTCCATTGAACTTATATTTGTCATTCCTAAAATGGTCGTTTATTAATATGATAAATGATTGGGAGAGGCTAACATCCTCTCCTTGACGTTACAGACAGTATCCGTCGACTAATATACAGTTGATGGCCTTAGTTAACCTATTCATCACGCTTGAAGGCGGTGCCGCGGACCACTTGTTTCCGTTCGGGGACCTTCTCTTCACCCGTAGACTTGCGGTCGTTCTCTTCTCTTCTCTTCAAACTAGAAAGCTCAATCCGCTTGATCTCTTGCGCCTTCTTAACCGCCACAGGCAAGTGACGGTGGCGAGCGATTCTGCGGATCTCGGGCATGTACTTGTACCGCTCTCTCAACGCGGCATCGTACTCAAGCTTTTGTCGTTGCTTAGCCAGCTTGATCCCCGCTCGTTCGGAGGCGTTGGCCCGCCACACCCGGATATTGGTGTCGTCAGACCCCAGCAAAATGTACTTGGAATCGGTGGTAAACTTGGTGCAGAACACTCTTTGCATCCGTTTGGTGTGGTAGATATCACGTGAGTGCCCTTCATGAGTCTTATAGATCCGGATCGTCTTATCGTAGGAACCCGTAACCAACTCCTCACCGGTAGGACTGAAATCGATATCCATCACCGCCGCCACGTGGTCCTTGTAGATGTTCTTAGCACTGCTGAGATAACGCATGTCCCAGAGGTACGAGTTGTGGTCTTCCGAGGCCAGGGCAAACATGTACGCCTCCATCGGGTTCCAGCAGATGGCGTTTTGTCTCATATCGGTGACCACTTTCTGCACCGCCAGGTTAGTCCGGATATCATAAAGCACCACGGCATTGTCTGATCCCAGCGACGCAATCACATTAGTTTCAGTTTTGTTGAATCTGACGGTAGTGACGTTATCGGCACCCCAAGTTAAGTTCAGCACCGGTTTGGTCCGTTGGGAGTCCCAGAGCTGGATCAACGCCCCGCCAGTAACGAAAACCCCTTCGTCCTGGTGGTGGTCGATCCCCAGGAACGCGTGTTCGCCCAAAAAGGTCTTGACGAGCCCCCGGTTCTCATCGTTTTGGTATACTTCGTCATCGGCGAATTGCGGCTTCAAATCGAAGTCCAGCGCAAACACCGACCACATCTTGATCGTCTTATCGGCACCACACAGCAATAACTTGTTATCGGGAGTCACCACGAGCCCGCCGACCATGCCGTAGTGGGCTTTAAATGAAATCGTCTCATCACGGGTACCGAGGTTCCAGTACTTGATCACGCCGTCACCCGAGGCCAGCGCCACGTGGTTGGTGGTCCTATAGTTTTTGGCAATGCAGTAGACGCCGTCCCGGTGGCCATCGCCGAGTTGGCCGATGAAGGGCTTCGCAAACATCCGGTCCAACTTGGTGGCGGTAAGGGCCTTGGTGTACTCTCTGGCCCGCTCGAACGGGTGGAGAGCCGGGTCGAGGTTCCGCGGCATCGCCAGCTCCTGGGTGTTGCGCACGGGGACATAGTTGTCCAGCGACCGCTTGATGGTCTTGATCTTCATGCGATGAGGTCGGGGGTGGCGATAGTGCGCGATAAGCCTAATGAGGCGGGAACTATACTCGCTAGCAAGAACACAAATTCTAGGCAGAAAACAGAAACAAATTATTCGTAACGAACAGTTTGGGGTGCTAGTGGAATGATGGTAATATTTCAAGTTTCAGTTATCTTCAAAGTTTTGTAGCTTAGTGGGTGTGGCAACTGTGGCTACTACTGATTGATGCGGCTATAATAGATGCTACTACCATAACAATATGGAAACAAAAACCTGAAACAAGTCAAGATAAAATCAAACTGCTCATCAGTAAATTTATGAATTCAAACCACTACTTTTCTGAAAATTGTAGTCCAATTCTTCAAACACACTCTCTTCCACCAGTGTTGCCGTAGGCGCCGGTGCGCGCTCATCGCGGCGAAAATTCTCATTTTGCCAAATACTCTTTCCATAAGACACACACAGCCATGTCGGTGATTGGGATTACTTTTGGGAACACGCTGCTGTCGGTGGCCGTGGCCAACGACGGCAAGGTCGACGTCATCGCCAACCCCGACGGCGACCGCGCCATCCCCTCGGCGTTGCTGTACGCCGGCGACGACGAGTACCACGGGTTCCAGGCGGTGCTGCAGTTGATCCGCAACGCCCCCAACACCATCATCAACTTCCGTGACTACATCGGCAAGCCCTTCGCTGAAATCAACGCCGACGTCGCCCACGGCGCCGCCCCCAAGCAGGTGGGCGACGGCGTTGGCTACGAGGTTGAAGTCAAGGGCGAAAAGCAGTCTTTGCCCGTCGAGGAAGTGACCAAGCGCCACTTGACCCACTTGAAGCACGCCGCCGAGGACTACACCGGTAAGACCGTTGAGGGGGCTGTCATCGCCGTCCCCACCGACTTCTCCGACGCCCAGCGCAAGGCGCTCGCGCTGATCTGCGCCTCCGCCGGCATCAAGGTGTTGCAGACGATCAACGAGCCCCTGGCGGCGTTGTTGGCGTACTTGCTGACCGAGGACAACAAGTTGTCCCAGGACAAGACCTACGTGGTGGCTGACTTCGGGGGTATCCGTTCCGACGCCGCCGTCATTGTGGTGAGAGGCGGTGTCCTCACCGTGTTGGCTACCGCCCACGAGCACGGCCTCGGCGGCGCCCAATTGGACGCGGCGTTGCTGGACTTTTTCGCCAAGGAGTTCACCAAGAAGACCAAGGCCGACGCCACCGCCACCGACCGGTCGCGCGCCAAGTTGTTGGCGGAGTCGATCGTGGTGAAGAAGACGTTGTCCAACGTCCAGACGTCGACGTGCTCGATCGAGTCGTTGGCCGACGGGCTCGACTTCCACACCACGATCAACCGGTTGCGCTTCGAGTTGGCGGCGCGCGCGCCGTTGCTGAACATGTCGGCGTTCGTGGAAAAAGTGGTGACCAAGGCCGGGCTCGACCCTCTCGACATCGACGAAGTGGTGCTTGTCGGGGGCTCGTCGCACGTGCCCAAGTTGGCGCTGAACATCCAGTTCCTCTTCCCCGAGCTGACCACCGTCGTCGCCCCCGCCCTCGACCCTAAGGCCACCGACCCGTCGGAGTTGATTGCTAGAGGCGCTGCGTTGCAGGCGCTGTTGATCGAGCTGTTCGACGACGAAGAGATCGCCGAGCTGTTACAGCCGATCGTCGTCAACACCCAGCACCTCCGCCACCCCATCGGCATCAAGGACGCCGCCGGCAACTTCGTCCCCATCTTGCTTTCGGAGACCGCTTACCCGATCAAGAAGTCGATCGAGGTGACCAACGGCGACTCGCCCGCGGTGGCCATCGAGTTGTACGAGGGGAAGAAGACGATCAAGGAGACCGTGATCGAGCCCGAGGCCAAGGACGCCGACGCCGACGACGACGACGACTCCGACTTCTCCGACGACGAGCCCGAAGTTAAGCGCGAAATCGTCTACGAGGTCGGCACCAAGCTCGCCGAGTTGACGGTGAAGGACTTGAAGCCGAACGCCAACGTCGAGGTGGTGGTCAACATCAAGCAGGACGGCACCCTCCAATTGTCCGGGAGAGAATTGAAGCAGGGGCTGGTCGCGGTCAAGGGCGAGCTCAAGGGCCACTAATTTATAGTCATAGACACTTTTACGAAACCTTAGACAAACACGTACATTGCGATTGTGGTAGCTAGCTGATCAACTTGACGAAGCGGAAGCCCATTTTGACGCAGAACCAGGCCACTCGGGGGAACAAAATGATGAGTACGCCGATGATGACACCCCACTCCGTAGGACCCAAAGTAAGCCCACAGCGGTGCAGCGACGTCAACGGAGGCGAAGGCGTGTCCAGCGGCGTGTCAACCGAAATGTCTTCTGGGACAACAGCTTCCTGGCCATGAGATTCAGTCATTTTGTTTTCGTCGGTAATCTCAATTTTGTTACCAATTGACAGCAATTCTTGGGGGGCACCGATACCTACTTCAGGCTGGGTAATTTCTTCGTCGAGATGGAGCCCGTCTTCGACGGTTTCCTTCTCAAACTGCTCGTTAGCGTCACTCTCAGGCTGTTCAACATTTTGCTCCTGAAGTTGGAGATTTTGGTCGGTAGGCTCAGCGGTAGTCCCGGTTTTGTTTTCGCCTTGCTCCTGGTGAACGTCACTTGGCATCGAGTCAGCCATAGTCACCTTTTGAAGTGTATGGCTTTTGGTGGGGAGGGGGTGGTTGAGGAAAGTGTGGGGCGATTTATCAGTGGCTGCGGGTTGTCATGGGTACCACCCTGAGTGACCGAAAGGGGAGGTAGAGATAAATCGAGTAGGCGTAGGACGTGGGCCGAGATTTGGGACGAATTGCTAATGACTTTTATCGTAAATTGCTTCTGGTAATCGCAAGATTACTAACTGCTGACACTATCTTCGAGGATATATGAGTTGTATAATCACGAGAAGAATTTATGACGATCGGTTCACTAAATTTTCCATACTAGTGTTGGTTTATTTCACGTTGGGTCCCTAAACGATTGCGCTCGATTTCATGGGGTTAAAGTCTGCACAAGTCTATCTACGCCTACCGCAGTTAACCTCAATGCTTATTCCGAGCATGGCTCTTGAGAAAGGCCCTTGGGACACAAATAGAAATTTACGAGACTCAGTCTTCTTTTGTGCTGCAACTAACCGTCTTTCTGAACTTACTGGTACAGTTTGAACGATGAAGACTTTAGATTCTCTTGTTTGACTACGTATACCTCTTTGACTACCACGATCTCTTCCACTAGTAGTATTTCCCCACGTGACCTTCGCACTCGCCACCACACGCCCTTGGGGCTAGTATGAAGAAGCATCGTCTTCCAGAGCATCACCAGAAAATTTACCCAATTGACAACGACGCTGACCACAGCGTGAGATGGCTGGCTTACGGTTGTAGCCCTTGGCCCATGTAAAGATATTTTGGCACGCGATATTATTGAAAATATTATTACAGAATTCGTCAACCGATTGCATCCCGGACAACAATGACATTCCCTTTGGCAATGGGCGTTCCCGCCTGCATTGTTGCCCGGCAAAGCATTCCCGCCTTTCTCGTTGACGAGCAACTAAGCCCTCTCACCCATGGAGTTCACGATAAGTTTTTCTCTAACAAATGACCGTTTGTCTCAGCGTAGCTAACGATGTTTCAAACAAGTACGGCGAGGACCTTTTCCTTGACTGCATTCGTGCGCTGAGGATCTCGTAATCTTCATTCCATCTCACCATCGCCAAAGGAATGTTAGCCGATGCAGGAGTCGATGCACCAAATTTGGTAATGGAGCCATTTTTGTTATTTTCTGATCTACAGAGTATGGACAACAGGGAAACTGGGAACTGCAAAAATATCCGGGTGCCTCCAAAAGTACTCGCCAAATAGTTTTGCCACACAATCGGAAACCATGGGCGGTGATTGCCCCAGCCTGTGGGGGATCGTAGTACTCGCGCTAAATGTCGGAATAATATCCGGCGTCGGAAATGTCGGAAGCCCATTGAGACTTAATTTGCCTCGTAGCATTAGCGATATCGAGGAGTAACGACTCCAGGGTTAAGTCATGCACTCTATCAAGCTATAGCCAATAATGCATTTTCTCATTGTGCATATCGGTGGCGAATGTTCATTTAGGGAGTTTGCCAAAGCACATAGCAACTTTTCCAATAGAGCACACTGGCCTGTTGTTCCTTTCATTCGTTACCTTCACATCAATTGTCTCGAGGAGCGCTGGCAGATTGAAAAAGACAAGCTATTTTGCCCCAATGAAGGAATTGATTGACTAGGCCAAGATTCAATGGTTGCGATTCGCTTACACGTCCACGGTCTCAAACGACTAGTCTCCGTTCACTTCAGGAGACCAGCTATACACTCAAGTCCAAGACTAATGATCGCAGCAATTGCTTTCTCTAAATCTAAGACGATCACACTTCTCCTCAATACCTAATAGCTTGAGGTTAGCACGCGACATCCCTACCGTGCTGGACAATAGTTTTCCTTACCACGCGTTTCTAATCGATTCAAAACAGGTTTACCCTACTCCCAATAACTTGCGAAATGCTCATTCCACTTTTTCGAATCGGCCTGTTGTGTCCGTTCCTCAATTTTTCGCGGGGTCTCTCGCTTTACTCTTGGTAGCGGTATTTCGCGGCTCATCGCTCATCGCACCACTCATCGCACCCATAGCACCATGCTGGCCCCGACGAAGAGACATGCCCCCGAGCGGGATAATAATGTCGCCAAGCGGGATCTGCGTATCTACTCCCCCTTCCGCGTGCTTGGCTGTGTATCCAACGATATCCCCTTTGCCGTGGGCACGTTGGGGCTGACGTTCTACATCGTCACCTCTGTGGGCACCCTGCTCCAGATCTACGACGCCAACAACCTCCACTTGTTGTTTGTCACCTCCACTCAAACGCCTCACAAGATCACTGCCGTTGCTGCCCACTTCCACTACGTATTCGCTGGCTACGGCAACCAAATCACGGTGTACCGGCGGGGTAAGCCTGAGGCGACGTTGACGTGTCCCAGCGACGCCACCGTCCACAAGATCATTGTGTTTGGCGAGTTCTTAGTGGCAACGATGTCGGATAACTCGGTGGAGGTGTTTAAGGGGCGCAAGGCTCAGTTTACCCACTATACCCTGATGAACATCAACACCATCGAGGGGCAAATTGTCGATGTCGTCCACCCGCCTACCTACTTGAATAAAGTGGTGGTGGCCACCACGTCCAAGTTGTTTATCTTCAACATCAAAACCGGCAAACTCATTTACAAGCTGGCGGAATTTGCCGAGCCGATTTCGGCGCTAGAACTGGCACCGGTGCTTGATTTAGTCGCCGTGGGGACTGCTTCTGGCGGGGTTTATTTGTACAATTTGAAGAAGGGCCGTACCCTTGGTCCTCGAGTGGTGGTAGGCGAGTCACGCGTGGTGTCGGTATCGTTCCGCACTGATGGTCTGCCCCACCTCGTGGCTGGTTTGTCCGATGGTCTGCTTTTCTTTTACGATTTGGCCAAGCGAATGCGGATCCACGTATTGACTACGGCTCACCAGGAGGCTCACGGCGGGGTGGCCAAAGCGCAATTCTTGAATGGCCAACCGGTGGTGGTGCTGAACGGGGGCGACAACACGTTGAAAGAGTGGGTGTTTGACCCTACCATCTCGTCCAACAGCTCGGTGGTGCAACCGCCTCGTCACTTACGGCTGAGAGGTGGGCACTCGGCGCCTCCAATTGCCTTGGAATTTCCCGACCAGAACAAGACCCATTTCCTCTACCTGGCGTCCAGAGACCGTTCGTTGTGGCTGTTTTCGCTCAGAAAAGACGCCCAGGCCCAGGAAATGTCCCAAAGACCGCCTAAACGGACTCACCAACAGAGAAAAGCCGGTCTTACCGCAAACTTACGCGAGAAATTCCCCGAAGTGGTGGCAATGGTGCTGTCAGAAGCCCGTGCGGGTGACTGGGACAATATGGTCACCGCTCACAAGGAGGAACTGTTTGCTCGTACCTGGGACACTACTACCAAGCGCGTGGGTAAGCACCAATTGGACACCGTCGATGCGGGCTTTGCCACCGCTGTGGGTATCTCTCAGTGTGGCAACTTTGCTCTTGTCGGGTCCCTGAAAGGTGGCATCGGCTCCTACAACTTGCAATCGGGTATCTTGCGGAAGAAGTATATGCTCCATAAGCAAGCCGTTACTGGTCTCGCCATGGACGGGTTCAACCGGAAGATGGTGTCGTGCGGGCTCGACGGTATTGTCGGCTTCTACGACTTTGCTGGCTCGCAATACTTGGGCAAATTGCAGCTTGACGCGCCCATCACGGCGATGGTATACCAACAAAAGCTGGACCTCATTGCATTATCGTTGGACGACTTGCTGGTGGTGATTGTCGATGTTGTTGCCCAAAAAGTGGTGAGAATCTTGTACGGTCACACCAACCGGATCACGGCGATGGACTTTTCTCCCGATGGCCGCTGGGTGGTGACGTGTGGGCTTGACCTGACGTTGCGGACATGGGATTTGCCCACTGGCAGTTGCATTGATGGTGTCAGACTTCCCACTGTGGCGACTTGTGTCAAGTTTTCGCCCTTGGGGGATGTGTTAGCTACCACTCACACCTCAGGTAATGGGATCTTTTTGTGGACTAACCGGGCTCAGTTCCGACCGGTAGCCGTCCGTCAAGTCGACGAAGACGAATTTGCCACCATGCTTCTTCCCCTGGCCGCGGGTGATGGCGGTGTCAGTATGGTGGAAGGTGCTCTTGATGATGCCACTGATAAGGATGGCGATTTGGGGGTCTACGTCACGAAGAAGCAAGTGGACGACTTGTTGACTCTTGCTCTGGGTCCTCGCTCCAAATTTCAAACTATCGTTCACATGGACACCATCAAGCAGCGGCTGAAGGCGAAACAACCGGCGTCTAAACCGAAACTGGCTCCGTTCTTTCTTCAACTATCTGGTGAAGTTGTGGGTGACCGGGCTAAGGTAGCCGAACAAGGCGAAGCTGCAAATAACGGCACTGCGGGTGACAACGAAAACCCTGAATTTGAGCCGGCATCGCGGGTGTTGGCGTTGAAGGGTGACCATTCATTTGAATCTAAGTTTACCAAGCTTTTACGCCAAGGCCACGAATCGGGATCGTACAGCGAGTTCTTAGATTGGGTGGTGGCAGCTCTGCCACCGGTGATTGATACTGAGATTCGCTCGCTCCCCCTGTTCCCGCCGTTGGACGAAATGTGCTGGTTTATCGAGGCGATGATTGAAGGCCTTAAAGCTCGTCGCGACTATGATGTCATCGAAGCCATGATGCACTTGTTCATGAGTGTGCATGGTGACGTTGTTTACAACCACCCGTTACAGTTGGAGAAGTATTTGCAACGGTACCACGACGCGTCGAAGGCAGAGAGTACCCGGGCCGAGGAGTTGGTGAAATACTGTGGCGGCGTGATGTCGTTTTTGGAGACTATTTAATGCATTTCACATAGTAGACAATTATGCGATCGAATGTAGACGAAGATCAGGAAAATTGATGCATTTCTTCGGAAAACAATCATTGACCTCTGTAGAACTAGACAAACCGTGCATTCAAGTGCTAAGGAGGAACCTCAACGGCTGCCAGTTAAACGAACGCCTGACCCTTAAGCAGTTGCGTAATGCTTAAAGACATCAATGGGGGATTAGTCCCTTCGATGATCTGTAATGGATGGATTTACGGATTTCGAAAGGCAGCTTATCCTCGTCGCACAATCTACGCTCATTCCCTCTTGCCAGAATGCTTTGATCTTTGTAAAAGGATGTATTGTTTGATGAGCATTAGTCGTCGGCGACATCGAGCGAGTGTGGGAGTGGTGAGCGGCGACGAAAGTAACTTATTTGATTTTTTTTTTTTTTTTTTGACGTTGGCATTATATCTGCCCTACCACACTGGGGTCGATTTCCAAACGCGATTATATGTATAGGTCGATTCTTCAAATTTGGTGAGGTTAAAGTGGAAGATGTGGGGACTAGACGATTCGATAATACACAATATTTAAAACCGTGAGTTGCCACCAATTTGTCTTAACCGTCAGATCGATTCAACTGGCTTTTAGAAGTTGAAGTCTGGGGAGCGCTCGGAATAAGCTCATAACCTAATTTTAAACCAAGTTTAGGCTTATATAGCTTTGGGGCTCATATTCTCTCATTATAGACAACTCGAACATCACGTTGATTACGTTTCAGCGTAGCTATGTTCTGATCTAATCATTGACTTATGGGCTCTAGAAGCAACTTGCGATGTTTGCAGCAGTGATAATAGTAGTGCAACGCCTTGTCTAATTAGAGCGTTTGTATGCAGGAGCACTGGCAAGTGATGCTAAACACGTCACCTTAAGCTCGACCACAAAATTCCAGAATGACGAAATCATTTAGCTCAACACCACTGTAGTTTCCATGTAGGTCTGTTTGGCCTGACAAGTCTCCTAGTGGGTAGCGCAACTGTTGCCACATGTTAACCCTTCGATGCGTGATGTCATCCTACGGGTTCACTCTCTGGGTGCATAGTACCTAGGTCCTCCTCTTACTCCATATATTTGACCACCCCGTTTACCTGGGTTGTTCTATGTCTATATACTGGATGTCCTGTATATTGTCACTCAGTCCTGTACATGGTATCCGAACTGGTAACACCACACCTATCACGCTTGTGAATAGGGATTACGACTGCATGTCGTGTGTGAACTGACCAAGTGTTTACACTGCTTATATCTCACTCTAGGAGAAAACAAAATGTTGTGGCATCATTATTTTGTCACGTGATTTGTTGCAGCCAAATCACCATTTCGGTCTCACGACTGTAGTCTCGGAGTTCCGTTATTTAGACTGCACGTTGTGCCCTCTGCTCATCACCTGGAAGCAGATGGAAAAGTTTTTACATAGATCTATCTATCTTTGTTTATATCTTTTATTACACACTTATTTCCCCCAAGCGCTAGCTTACCAACCCCCATCAACTGTACTACACCTACAGCATGACTCCCAAGTCCTCTGACCGCAAGTCGGAGAACCAATTCGATAACCTCTCAGGTTGTTCTGAGGATTCTGGCAATGCCGATTCTCATCACAAAAAACACCACCGTAATATTCATCGTTGAAATAGTATTTAGGACGGCAAATGAAATTTTTCCAAATATTTTATGAAAAATTAAAAAGTGTGCTATAAAATCAGAAAGAATTGCTATAATCTAACCGATAGCTCCATAAACATCTTTGACTTTGGAAGTATATTTGATGAAATTTTGGGAAAGTTGGCTTCAAAATTGGCGTCTCTATGTAAATTTATCGGTGAAACAAAAAACCTTAAATTTTTCTTGCAAAATTTTTTAACACTATTTTGGGTTTGCGACGTTGTTTATAACGTATAGTAAGCATTGAAACTGGCTTGTGATGTTCGTAGGAGTCATGAGAGAGGTGTAACATCTTGTCTGTGTTGGTTTCCTATATGCAGGATATGAAGGGAGATGCAGGACACAACAAGGTGAGTTCAAATATACGCTTAAAGAGCTCCTGGCTCAATATGGTTAGTGTTTTTGTAATATTGGAGCATTTATATTATGTTTGATATGTCGACGTTGGTGCCAACAACAATGCTGACACAAATATCGTGCTTCCAAGTTCAAGGTTCTGCACACAAGCCTTGCATGTGCATATTGTTTACGAATTTTCAATTAGAGTTTTCATCTTGTATATGATGCTCCAGAAAGAATTAAAATACACCACTATGATGTATACGATACAAATAAAATTTACAACAGTAAATGGGATTTTTCTGATTTTTCGTATGAAAAACTTCAAAGTGTGATATAAAATCAAGGAAAATTGGTTCAGACCTGTAACTAGCACAATAAAATTCTTTGGCATCAGAAGTACCGTAGATAAATATCTGGGCAGGCTGACGTTCAATTTACTGAGTTATCTGACAGACGTTTATGTGCGTTCTCATGTTGATCCTGCATGTAGCGGATGACTTTCAAGGCAAGTATTTACCAATGATAAGACAAGTTGAGTGAAATCTGAGTCTAAATCTATGTTCCGCTCTGTTTAAATATATGTGTAATAAACATCAGAAGTTGATTTCGGACAAAAAAAAAATCATAAAAAAAAACTTGAGAAAAAAATTTGGAATAATTTTAGACGAGCGGGGATATCTTGTATGCAGGAGTTGACGACTGACGCGGGATGTTATATACAGGCCGTTAAGCAAAACCTTGATCCAGTTGATTGAGCTGTGACAAGCTAAGCAACTCGCTTGATACACTGCTTCAACCTCTATTGCTTCTATTCCCCTAAAATTCTATCAATGAAAGCAAATCAAAGCAGCCAGAAAAAACACTGAGGCATTGCAAACTTGTATTGCACTCGGGAGCAGACACTAAGCCTTTCGAACTATCTTTCAAACTATTGCTAAGAACTTTAGAAGGCGTCAAACACCGATTTATTCGCACAGAGCCAGCCACGTCAGAGCCAGCCACGCCGCCGGCGTTCCGACCCCGAAAGTCTGTCCACGGTGCAGGACACCAATATATATAAAGGAGTTTCGCGCCTGGTGAAATTTTTCTCCTTCACGTCTCTTGAGCACCCTAGACACGGGCTTTGACTCCTCCCTCAGTCCCTGCAGTAAACTTGGACGCACAGGGTAGTCTTATGCCACGGATATGTGTTGCTTTGGGTCCCTGAGTAACCTCATACCCCAAGAGTACTCTTTTCCCACACCAATATATAATCTTAGATAGTACAATATAAACAGCAGGTCTGTTACAACATCATGTAGCGCCCTATCAGGGAGCCCCCACGCACGACAACGACCTCAGGCTGCAGAGTCCACGGCAGCGTTTGCGGCAAGCGCAGCGGCCAACGTCGACGCCAGCTCCGCGGTTGCCGTCACCGTCCCATACGGCTTCGGGGTGCCGGCAAAGATGCGTGTGGCGAAGATGGGCGGGCGGGGCGAAGCTGTGGGCGGCAGAGTCACGGTGACTGGTGCGGGCGTGACTCGGAGGACCATCGCTGAACCGAGCACTTGAGCCAGCCACGCCAGAGCCAGCCACGCCGTTCAGCAGCGGTCTTTGCTTGGTCAAACTTAATTTCCCTTCGTGATCGTGCTTCTCGATATGCACTTTGAGGCAGGATTCAAGGGCAAAGATGAAACTGGGAGCTTCGTGGGTGTAGTCAGCTTCTTCAGTGTAAGTTCGAATTACTTCAAGGTATATTGTATGCCTAGCTTTGTTTTTTATCTAATCGTTTGCATTTGGATCTAAGCTGTAAAAATGTTCAATGGTTCATCTTTGAGGATACTCAAGTGTTACTCCCTCATACAAAAAACCAGCCTGATCTTGCGGTGTGAGGAAGTAATAGTGTGCTCGTCCCATCAATGTGATATGTGTAATGGTAAGAAGTTGTTCAGCCAGCAGGGAGATATTTAACTCGTTCCCACAAGGAATCGAACCTTGATTTCTTCTATTCAGAAGCGTGATATCCATTATGGTCCCGAGCAAACATCATCTGCTAAAACAGATACACTCCTGTTTGCTTAAAGAATGGTGGTAGGGTTATACTGCTCTCCGGTAGGGGCAATATCCTCGTCGGGACTCCTGACGCGGTCACTATCATCATCCTCCTCGTCATCCTCATTCAGAGCCCCGTCATCCGTGTAGTCGGGGTCTGCTGTCACGTCTTCATCTTCGTCGTCAACACCATTAGTAGCTTCTGCTTTTTTTTGGGCGCTTCTTCAGCCTCTCCGTCAGCGTCGGGTTCTTCTACTGAGAGGGCGGCGTGGAAGTTCGGTTGGCTTGACACGAAGGGGGTCGGAGTTTGGGTGACTGGCTTAGCCGTCTTCTTAGGGGACTGGAACTCTTCAGCGTTGGATTCCGTCAGGTTGTAAGCAGGAAAGTATTGAGATTGGGCAACGGTAGTAGGTCTATTGTTCAATCTCTGTTGATCGGGGCGTTGAGCGGTACCTGCCACATTGCGCTTGTGACCTCTGGGACCGGTGGGGTTGGCGATATCTCTTTCGGCGATCTCAGCTGGTGAAGATACGGTTTCGGGGCGTTTGTTGAATATGTCGTGACCGTAGTGTTTTGAGTTACATGACAGGCAGGTGATTGATCGACGACGGTAGCGACGTTTGTGTTTTTGCTTACAAGTGTCGCAGACTTTGTTGCAATCCCTGATGCTGTGTCCAGGGATGTGGCAGTAACGGCAGATAATTTCGGTCTGAGCAATGACAGTGAATTGCTAGAAAATGTCCTTCTTATTCCTCTTCAATTTGATAAACAATTTTGGGGAAATTACCAGTAAGCGAGTATTGGAGGAGTAAGATTGATTTCTGGATAGGGTCGGCAAATGTGGTTTTTGCATAATCGCAGTGAATAGTTTTCATATTTACCTTGGTGTTCGCAAGATCAAGATGTTTGTTGGGCCTGCTAAATAAGTTGCAGCATACCTTGATAGCATAATGTTGCTCTGTACCTTCTCTTTCAAAAAGGAAATATCGTAGAAAGGCGCAAATGGTTTAGTGGTAAAATCCAACGTTGCCATCGTTGGGCCCCCGGTTCGATTCCGGGTTTGCGCATCTTTTTTACTCAGACAATTGATCCATTTAAATCCACTAGATGGATGATTTTTGCTCTTCTGGTTAGTTTTCGATCATTTCGCATTCCTTGCAAGTGTGCGCTATGACAACCAAATCGCGTTGATGATATTTGCAATACTAATGGATGAAGTATAGAAAAGCACAGTTCATCTAATTTAGTAGCGAAAGTCTCAAAAATAATCCATTTAATCACTACTAAAGCCACACTACCCGTAAAAGCTCAGGTATCCTTACTCTGATGTGTAGTTTTCTGCAGGTGCGGTAACGCTAAATACCAACCCGATACCGGATGAAACTGATCAGTCTTGAGAAAAAAGTCGAGAATGGATACTTGTGGATTCCCAACTGGTCCAGGGTCGCCTTGCTCCAGCATTCAAGATGCGAGCTCGGTGTCCTCCGCAATATGCAACTTGCTCCTGCCCCACTCCTCCATTCTGACGTGCTTCACCGTGGCAGGAAGCGGGATCGCAACCATGTGCATGTCCTTGAGGTTGACCTTTTTGATGGTGAGCTCCTTGAGTCTGTTGCAGTGAGCAAATGGAGGTGGCTCGTGAACGTGGTCCCAAGCCCCGCGATCAGGCCACTGGTTAAAATCCCACGAACCAACCACCAACTTTTCAACCATACGGGGAACTCGCCAATTGGCAGCTTCAAATCTGGCACAACGCAACTCTCTGCACTCCACCTCGTTCGTGTCGAATTCCAGCCCGTACGACGTCAACGTCTCGGCTTTGATCAGTGGTGGCCTTCTCAACTTGCAGTGTTTGAACGAAACTTCATCTGCAACTATCTAGACCTCCAGCAACACCATGTGCTCGATGGTAACAGACTTGAGCCGATGGCTGACGACAACTCGTTGCTCATGGCTTCCGTCCTCAGGCCCATTCCCTCTCATCACAACATGTTCAAGCCGGGGAAGCCCTTCCAAGGCGATCAGCGTCTTGGTTGCCTCCAACGTCTCCAACTTCGGAGCCACAAGTCCGCCAAGTTCCGCCACCCACTTCACCGATAACGAGGTAAGGTGGGGACACTCAATCGTCACATCGTGTGCGCGGTTGACTACCATGCGCTCGAGGCTCTGCGAAGCCACAGCAACTTCATATGGAGCGCCGTCAACGGTCACGACATCCTGGTACTCGAACACCTTGAGTTGCGGCGGGATGCCGTCGACGCCGCACGTCAGCCACACCCCCAACTCGGTCACCGACGCCGGCAAGAAGAAAGCCTCCGTGACCGTCTCCGCCACCCTCACGTACAAGACCTTCATGTTTGCGAGAAGCTCCATGTTGCTGACAATTATCCCCAGTCGCTTGAGCACCGTCAACTGGTCTAGTTGGGCGTCAGAAAACATTTCGCTGATGTCGCGACTGACATTGTGGCAAAGTACAACCTCTTCGAGCTTAGGACAGTGGAGTTCTTTGAAGGTGGGATAGATCCCGCCAACCACGTTGACTAATTTGACTGTGCGCAACTCGTCGAATCGGCGAGATGTGGGGAACCTGCCGACCTCGGCGGTCTCGATTTGCTCCCAGTGCCCCAGCATCCGCCTGCGGGTATGACAGCTGACCTCCCTGGAGTCGCCAGGGTCGATAGCATAAATCTTCGTGAAGAAGGGCTTGTTGAGTCTAGCCCAGCCCCGGATGCATTTCCTTACCCGGTAGCTTTGTTACAAGCAGCCTCACAGCGCGGTGGACATCGTCACTTTTAGCCGCGGTGCATTCTGCCCATCGATCAGTAAAAAATAATCCCCACAACAAGGAATGTGGAGACGGGGAGAATCGGGCACGCCCGCTGGGGTGACGACCGCAATACCGTGACCCAAAATGAACAGTGGCGTCGTCCTTGCGAGCGCGCTCACTGCTGCAAAGAAAACCATGGCTAAAGCTCACCCCACCACACGCCATGCCATCGTACACGACGACCCCAGTCCATATCTATCGCAATTATGGCATCGTGCTCTAGGGTGCTGATCATTTGTAATAATAAATTTCTTAATAGACAAAGCACTCTAAAGAAGTACACCACAAAAATCTATCAACAGGTTAACCCCCATCGATACCTCTAAATCTAATGACCACTACAGCTCCATATAGCGACAATCGGCGCGGACGTGAAGCCGTCCATGCCAGTGGCAAAACGGAGGCGTGTTTGGCGACAGTATCAACTGAGCGACTACAGGGATGCATTTAACAGATAACATATCATAATATTCGCTATAAAGAAAAAAAGGATAAATGAAAAAAATAAAAAGAACACCAAATGCCCTGCCCACAACCGGTCTATTTTGCGGTCACATCACCAAAACGCCATGGTTGAGTACTCCCAAACCATGACGCCGGGATGCGTCAAAGAACCATCGCCCCACCCACTTGGCCGTAGCACTGGGGTGACCAGTACCCGAATGCCATTAGAGTATTTAGCTCTTGTTTCGCCCGAAGACGATGACAAATCGAGTACTGGTGGGGTGAGACGGTGGTTCAGATCCCCCTGCCAACCGAAGCCAGCAGAGTTTACCTTCTTCGTCCTGAGCAGCGACTAGCAACAGCAGCAGGCCCCACGCATTTGAAGGGGGGCTAGGAAATTCAATCTTGGAGTGGTAATGAAGAGAAAAAATTCATTTGCGGGAGCTGAGGGCTTTTAAAGCCTTCGCCAGCTAGAGCCGGGGCTCAAGTGCACTAGGCATCCCTGGCTAGAGTCTGCATCCGTTTGCGGCGGGTCCAAACCACAGCATCTCCAGATCCCGACCACAAAGCCCACAACCAGCCGCATGCTGCCAGTGGGACCTCCTGGCCACTTCCCTGGTCTCGATAGCTCCAGAGCTCGTCGAGGTCATGCAGCGGAGACCACAGCCCCCGTTGTCATGGAGGCGGTGCTGGAGCGGCCGCCTCACATTGTCATAAATTACCTACCTCAGCGGAGGCCAAACAAATATAACTCAGCGTGTGCGCCAGCGCCTCCACCATTGTCTCGAGGCCCGCTGTCGTCTTCACTTATGCGTCACGAGCACTGCACGGTGGGTGTCTCATCGTGGGCGAGAGTGTGGTAGAGCGTGGCCTTAACAAGACGAGAATAATAAGATATGAGACCTCCCCGCAGTTCAGCCTCCAGAAGCTGGTCTACCACAGGCCAGTTGACCACTGCTTCTCAACATGCAGGTACGTGCATACCACAATCGGCACCTTCCTGAATGAGCGTTTGAGGTCCTTTGAGGCAGTCGCATCCACCGGCATCGGTCGAAGCACAGACGACACACCTGACAAAACACCTGAGCCTGAATGTCGCTCCGAACATGAGATGGCTTCACACTTTCGGTTGTGATTGGTCCATCGACACCGGGGCCGCGGAGGCGACGTGCTGGCGCGTTCCACACTCGCACTAGTCGAGTTCCACAGTCAAGGATCGATCACGAGGGGAAGGCGTGCGCTTTCCGCATGCTTGAGTCATGAGGTTGGCGGCCGGCCTTCATCATGACGGCCACCCTCAAGCATTAAGTGCAATGATTTGTTTACGTCCACATAAGTACTACCTACCAGCTATGTCAGAGGACGATTCAAAACTTGAATGACGTACCACGTTGATTGTGTCTACAAGTTGGTATAGCTTTTCTCTGCTTCCTTTATTGAGCGGGTATCTTTGATCAACCTACAACTAGAAGTTCATAAGCACATTTTTTCAAAAAGAATACACGGAGCGACGTAAACGCCGTAAGATTTTCTTGAGTTAGAAGGAGCAAACTCCATCACTTTGTCCTTCCGATAGTTGCATGGGATCAACTCGACGTCGGGGAACATTCGGCAAACGTCGTCCAACAGCAACTCTGGTTTGCGGGGTTTCGCCCAGTTGTGCGTTCAACGCGAACTCGCCCATGGGGAGCAATTGAATCCGGTCCAGGTTTTTCGACACGTACAACAGGAGAAACGTCTTGAGCATCTTGTTTCGGTTTTCAACCCGTCCGTTGGACTGTTGGTGATAGGCAACCCCCATTTTCAGCTCAGCCCCAAGATGTTTTAAAGCGCCTGGAAGTCACGACTTTTAAACTGAGGTCCATTGTCAGTTTGAATGGAGTTGGGGACACCGTGCAACGAAACGTACTGGTCAACAAGAATCGAAAGCACCTCGGCGGTATCAATAGTGAGGTGCACCGGGTAAAGATGAACACTTTTCCCTGTGACAATCTATGGACAAGAGGTTTATTGTTCTTCATAGTCGGTTCAACTATTCCCAATAACTATAGGGAGTGTAGATAGAATGTGCGCATCCAGAAAAAAATAGAAAAGCGAAGAAATGAAATGGACATCCGTGAATGGTATAATCTGAAACCACAAAAACTAAGCTCTACCGAGATTGTTAAGTCTCTTGACTTCCCAGACAGGACTCGAACCTGCAATCTTCTGATTCGTAGTCAGACGCTTTGCCATTAAGCCACTAGGAATAAGCTTGATTTTTTATATCATTACATTGATGTCAATGATGCTTCTGTGGGACATTATAGTTTTTCGCCGTGGGGGCTTTCTCAGACCGCATTGTTTCGAGACCAGAGGCTTCACAAATACTTGTGATTTTTTAGATAATCAATTAGTTTTTAAATCAAATATCAATGCTCAACTAAGGTTAAAAATAAAAATTTTTAAATCATTTGAGAAAATTAAGTGGGTCGAACTCGAATAAAACCGGTATAGACTTCCGTCAAATCATTGCAAAAACATACAAGTCATTTCTACAGGCGATAGAAAGATACTAATGCAATTTCAGAAAGAAAGTTTCGGTTGTTGTTCAACAAGGTCCAGCTTCTACAGCTTGGTTTTATTTTTAGACTGATGATGCATAACTCCTATGGTTCGCTATCAATCATGTTTGGACCACCGGCCACTTGTTTAGTGAACAAGTGTCTTCCCACATCCTCCATGTATTGAGTGTTCGTCGATATTGGCTTTCTCAGTCAGTGCATTGGACTGAGGTAGGAAGTTGTACTAACACTTGAGACACTTTTTTGCAAAATAAGTTCGTTCATATATAGAACTCTGTTGTAAGTGTTTTCATGACTTTGTTATACCTTGTTAAAAGTGATAAGGACGAAGTACGCTGCCAGAGTAAATTACTTTTCACAATTATGAAAGTGACTTGATTAAATAAGTGTTCGATTATTAGATATTATAGAGCGAGGATCATTGACTTACCGATCTGTATGATTGATAATCGCTCGCAGGCAACGTTATCTTGCGCCAGAAAGCATGCTACAATATGGCTAGAAGCACGCTTCATCATCTTCTGCGAAACGGTGGCCTCCTCACTAAAAAACCTTCTTTTAAAATGCTTGTTGTCAGCGCCTCCACTACAAATCGTCGAAGCGGCTGATCCCCGGCTGGTGTCTTTGAGCGTTGCGCAACTGTTTAACCGTCACTTCCTTCCGGGCCCGCTTAGCCGGCGGCTGTTTCTCCTTTTCCTCCTCACCGTCGGAGTCTGAGTCGTCGCCGTCTTCATCATCATCATCGTCACCACTATCGTCACTGCCATCCACATCAGAGCCAGAGACGTCGCTTGCTTCTGAATCGTCGTCACTAGACGCCGAGTCACTATCGTCATCAGAAGAGTCGTCGTCGTCGTCGTCGTCGTCGTCGTCGTCGTCGTCGTCGTCGTC
>NW_022995146.1:42973-66573 GCF_008704595.1 Diutina rugosa
TTCGGCCTCCCTGATCTCCTCGGGCTCCTTGACCAGCCACACCTTCAAGCGTTCCATGCCCGCACTCACCAACCGGTAGCCGCAGTCGATGTCCAAATACCCCACCTCGTCGGCGAACGAGTGCACCCGCGTCTCCACCACGCGGCCCCGCTTGTAGTTCACTTTGTACAAGAGCCCCTCCGAGTCGCCGCACCACATACAGTCGACGGGGGGGTTGGCGCCTTCGTCGTCGTTGTTCATGGTGCTGATGATGGTGTCGACCGACACCCCCTTGCTGAGCTTGATTCTTGACAATTGGTCCATCAACCGGTTCTTCAGCTGCTTCCAGATGGTGACGATCCCCTCGCCGTGGGCGACAAGCACGGTGTCGTTCTTGTTCTCGCGGACAAAGTCCGACGGGAACGCCATCGCCAACAACTCGTCGCTCTGGTCGTCCAGCTGGGTGACGATCCCCTTGCGGATGTCGATGTGGCTGAGCGTCGTCAGCCCGAGCGTCAAGAAGTGGTAGTTGCTCACGGCGGGCATCGCGAGGATGGCGTTGACGGCGTCGTCGTGCGCCGCCTCCACCGTGTACTGGAGCTTGGTGAGCTTGTTGTCGAACACCAACACGTGGCCGGCCTCGGTACCGACGACAACGATGGGGAGCACCGGCGACGCACAGAGGCGGGTGACGGCGTCGGCGTCGGTGACGAAGTGGGGTTTGACGTCGATCTTCGCCGTCACTTTCCCCGTGGCCGACTCGGCCTTTTTGATGACGTGGTCGCTGCCCACGGTATAGATGCTGGCCCCCTCATCAAGCGGGTCAAACACAATGTGGCGGCACGCCCCCTTGTGGCGCCGCGTCTTCCAGAGACTGGTGAGATGAGGCTGGTCTGAGGGCGCCGGCAGGTCGACACACGCCCACCACTTGGTCGAGGTGCCGCTCACCAGCGCCGTGTTGTACTTGGCGGCGGCCTTGGCCAGTTCCGCCGCCAGTTCCAACGCCTCGGGGTCGTATTCGGTCATGTAGACGTGCCCCGTGGCGAGCCCCAGCGCGATCCACGGCTTCGTCGGGTGGGCGGCGCAGGCGAAAAGCGGGTCGGGGAACTCCACTTCCAAAATGGGGTACACCAGCAGCTCGAGCTCGGTGACGGCGGCGTTCTTCTTCGCCTTGCCCTTGCCTTTACTCCGAGCCATCTCGTCGCACTATATCCGATAAGGAAATCAGTGCGCGATGACCAGTGCGGGGAGCACTACACATTCAGATATTTAATTGTCAATTTTAAGAATACAGAGAAGAGTATCATTGTCTTTGCATAAAGATGACACGCTGTACAAAGAGATTTACCGTCACATCGTTATACTAACATAAATAAGTTATTTATATAGTAGTACAGTCTATAAATATCCCCGTAGTAAACTCCAAAAGTCCATAAATTCATCGTCGTTGGCGTATTAGTATTGGAACTTGCCGAGCTTGATCTTGCCCAGGCGCAGCGGTTTCGGCGCCGACGCCTTCGGCCCCGAGGGCCGTGATATCGTCCCCAGCCGCTGGGGAGCAGGCTTGTGGTGGTTATGGTGTTTCAGCAGCGGTTTCAGTGCCTGGAAGTCGCGGCCGTTGCTGTTATTGTTGTTGTTATTATTGATGTGGCCAAAGCGAGTGAAATTGCGCTGGTTGTGGTTGTTGCGGCCGTTAGACGGAGTCAGGGGACGCGAGCCGTTGGGCAGGGGAGTAGCAAACAGGAAGTGAGTGTTTTGCCGCTTCGGTTTCGGCGGGAGCTCGTCCACTTGGTCGAAATAAGTGCGCCGGAGACTGCGGGGCAAGTTGTTCCCCAGGAACGCCAGCCCCGTCGCCGCGAGCGGCGAGTGGCGGTAGTCGCCACACTCGTCGCCGTAGTGGACGCTGCTGCCGCAGTTATAGCACGAAATGTTTGGGAGCCGCTTGGGCTCGGCGCTGCCGTTGACTCGGTAACTGCGCCATATAAGCGGACACAAGTTGCTCCCGTGGTCGAAGGTCTCGCAGTCCTGACAGTACTTGCGCTTGGCGTGTTTCACCGTGCACTCGGACTGGTGGTGGCCCATGCCGCCGCACTTATAGCACACCATGTGGGTGGGACATTTCGATTCGTAGTGGTCGTCGATTTTGCCGCATTTGTGGCACACCACCGTCTTGCACTTGGCGCGGCTGTGGCCTCGGCGGTGGCAGTTGCTGCAGAGCTGGCCAAGCAGCTGCTGGGCGTTGATGCGGTCGCCCAGCTCCGGGTCGGTGACGCCGAAGTAGCGGCCCTCGCCGCGGAGCTCGATGAGCTCGTCCGGGTCGGCGCTCACCTGGTCGAGACTCAAGGCCTGGTTATGGCTTGGTGGCGTGGGAGCGCGTGGGGTATCTTCTTTCCTAAGCTCGGTAGCGGCGGTGGCCATGGCTGTGGAGTGGTATAGTGATGATGGATATTAGCAGCGCGCTGTAACCGTTTTTTATTCGGAGTGAATTTTTTCTTTTTCGTGTTGATTATGTAATCACTATACACGAGGGAAGCTGGAAACTAAAAGAACGAAAAAGACAATCGTGAAAAAAGGATAAAGAATTACTGAAACGTAAGTAGGTAATATATCATATCTAGAGGACGTTGCGCACCGCCTCCTGGCCAAACTCCTGGCGCGTCTCCGCCGACCCCAACTGGGTCGTCTCAAACTCCTGGTGCTTCAACATCGCCAACACGTAGCACCCCGAGGTGATGGTGAACCAGATGGCGACGGTGAGCAACAGCGTCGCCTTAAACAAAAGCGTCAAGTACTGGAGGGCGGCGTTCAAGAGATAGAAGCCAAACCGGTTCATGTTGGAGTCGAACAATTTGATGAAATTGATGAACTTCTCCGTCATGGGACAGATCTTGAGGAAAAACGGGATCTCGACAAACATCACCACGAGCCCTTGGACGATGCAGATGATCGAGAACACCGTGATCCCGGGGGACGGCGGTATAAACAGCCCCACCAAGTTGGCGACGCCGAGGGCGATGCAGAGGAAGATGCCGATGATGCCGAGCCATTGGCCGTACAACAGGAAATTCTTCTTCTTAAAGTCCTCGGAAAACCCGTTCCAGAAGATCAGTAAGAACGACATGGAGCCTGCAAATTATGGGGGAAACAAGGGTCACCTCCGTCTACGTGTGTTTTTCGCGCGCGCGCGTCCCAGCGAGGCTGAAAAACGAAAACAGGACAAGGGTGGTACTAAGATAGACAAGTGACACAAATAACACAAGATTAGGTGATGTCAAGACCTATTTGTTTTTTTTTCTTTTTATTTCAGGTTTATCATCGTTGATTTTCACATGAAGATTTCTCGTACCTCGTTTTTCTCACTCGTTTCTCACTGACTTGTTTCCTACACATAGTGTCTCACAGTGTCTCTCTCCTCGCACTGCTAGCATTTTCAGTTATGTGCCCCGCCCCTCGCTCCCGTCGAGAGCCATCATGGTCGTCATTGGGTTGGTCGGCAAGCCCTCCAGCGGCAAGTCCACCACGTTAAACTCACTTACCGATGCTAACGCCAAAGTGGGCGCGTTCCCTTTCACTACTATCGACCCCAATAAAGCCACCGGCTACCTAGAGGTCGACTGCGCCTGTGCTAGAGTAGGCAAGCAAGAGGAGTGTCTGCCGACCTATGGCTATTGCCGAGACGGCAAACGAGGCGTCCCCATCATGCTTTTGGATGTTGCCGGCTTGGTGCCCAACGCCCATCTTGGTCGGGGGCTCGGCAATAAGTTTTTGAGCGACTTAACCGAGGCCGACTGTCTCATCCATATTGTCGACGCCAGCGGCTGTACCGATGCCGAAGGTAAAGCTACTCGAGGCTACGACCCTTTGAAAGACATTGAGTGGTTGCAAGAAGAGATTTTCCGGTGGATTTTGGGCAATTTGATGGACAAGTGGCCGCTGGTGGTGAAACGCCACATCGCCACAAAGCTGACGGCGTTGGAGACGCTTCGCCAGCAATTGGGCGGGTACTCTGCTAACAAAAAGCTTATTGGCAAAGCGTTAGACCGCTACCCTGAAGTACACGGCACCCCGTTACCGCCATTGGAGAAATGGGACCAGGACACCATTGAGGACGTCGTGCGGTGTTTTATGGACGTTAAGTTCCCCACCGTGCTTTCATTAAACAAAATGGACCACCCGGATGCCGATAAAAACGTGCTGAAGATCATCCTCAAATACCCTGACTCAAAGACAATTTTGACTCTGTCCATCACTGAAGTGTTCCTACGAAAACTCGCTGATCAAAACTATATCAAATACGAACCAGGCACTGAGTTTGTCGATACCATTGACGATTTGGGCCCGGAACTGGGACTTAAAGAGATTGATGATAAGATCCGTAACCGGATAGAGAACGTCAGAGACCTTGTATTGTACCGGTTTGGCTCTACTGGGGTGGTGGACCTTCTTAAAGCGGCCGCAGAACTTCTCGAGTTGGTCCCCGTGTACCCTGTACGTAACATCAACTCGTTTCTGCTGGGAGACGGCGGAGCGTTTAAGGACTGTTTATTGGTGAAACGGGGTACACCGGTGATTAATGTCGCCCGCAAGATCATGGGTGACGTCACTATTGCCCACATTGAAGGCGTAGGCGGCGTGAAAGTGGGCGAAGAAGATACCGTGGACGTGGGCAAAAACGATATCTTATGCTTTAAGATTGCCCCCGGGGGAAAGTAACTAATGTAAATAGAGGGGATACTTCTTCAGACTAATACAACAATACTCTAAGTGATTCGAAAATAGTATACTCGATATTATACTCTGGTGAAGACTCGAACTTCAGTTTTCTCGATTATTGACAACCTTTGATGATAATTGACAAAAGCACAAAATCTCAATCTGGGATACTCTTAGAGCCGAATACCATGTCTTCATCATCAATTGGCCTTGCGATTAAATTTGATGTATAATTTTGAAAAGCGATTATGGAAGCTATATGATTGGAGATTGCCATCGACAAACGATCAAGAATCCATTTTACAACCTGAAAATGATATAGTGAAGAAAACTGTCCCAATGAATTCTTCGACGGATTTTGTGTACATTATGCTAGTCTATATTATTGAGTTTACCGAGGGGTGATGACAGTGTCTAATATGACGGGGTTTTGGTTGATTCCAACGAGTCAAAGTGGGTATTCTGGAAGAAGAACTCGGAGTCCAGTTTGAGCCCCCCCTGCGGGTCGTCGTGGGCGTGCTTATGTTCGTCGTAGCGCTTCTTGATCGTCAGGAGCGTCAAGTCGTCGCGGCGGCCGAAGAGCACCACGGGGTGGAAGGGGAAGTACACGAGACAGCCGAGGAACACCATCAGTGCGTCTAACGTCAAAATGTAGGCCTCGTGGGTGATGAGGAAGCCGCTCCACCCTTCGGCAAGCTCGATCACCCGGTAAATACACCGCACGTAGATGAAAAGCACCGACACCAAGATGATGAGCGGCGACCAGCCAAACACTTTGCGCAGGCGCACCTCGTGGTACTTGGGGTTGAAGTAGGGCTCCTGGGCCTGTTTGATGGCGCGGCCCTTTTTCGTGTTAAATAGGAGGTGGAAGAAGTTGCCAAACGAGAATTTGATTTCGGGACTCAGCCGGAAGAAGATGCGGTACATCCAGTCCAAAAGAAGGATGAGGAACACCAGCATTGAGAACACTTGCCACGCGATCCCCGCCACCATCACGTGGGTGCCGGCGTCGGTCAGTTTGAAGTCAGCTAACGCGGTGGCGGCGATACCACCGCCGGCGGCCTGGATCACCAATGAGGCGACATCACAAAAGATAAAGATATACAGAAACCACATCGGCTTTAGGAGGGCGTATTTCCGGCCGTAGACGATGAGCATCTGCGCCAAAAGGTAGTAGATGCCCCCCATAATGAACGCGGGGGCGATGGTGAGACAGATGATCTGACAGAGGAAGTCGTCCTCGTTGAGCAAGTCGTTGGCGGCAAGCGAGCGGGCGAGGTAGCCGGCGAACTCGAGGCCGACGCCGCAGAACATGCACACGCCGAAATAGACGTGTTTCAGCCAGATCATCATCGCGGTGTGGTAGACGAAAAGAAGGGCGAAAAGCACCGTGAACAACACGTTACCCCCTAGAGTTAAGCGGGTGCCGTAGAAGTTATCGTTATTCTCCAAATTGACCAAGTTCAAGGTAGCATTAAACACCGCCTGAGTGGCGTACTGGCGTCTCGGGTCCAAAATATGGGCGGTGGCGATGAACCCTTGGCCCAGGGCAATCGTGAGCAGCGCCTCACACGCTCGAAACGACCGTTGAAGCTCAAGCACGTCGGCAGTCGCGGTAGCATGAAACGCCAGCAGAGTGATGGCGGCGAGCTGTTCCATGAGCAGCGGGATGAGGGTGGGGTCGACGTAGCTGAGCAGCGTCAGCGTCGGCATCGTTTTCGGCGTCCACGCCTGGGTGAACTGGCTCACCAACTCCAGCCCGATGGAAAACGACATCGTCTCTTAAGGAAGTTGTGAGGGGGGGCGTGGGGATTGTTTAGGAGGCCTGGTGGGGTTGGCGGAGTTATGGCTAGGTATTTATGGTGCGCGCATTGTTTCGGAGCCGTTGATAGCGTGTGTGCAGGGCAGCCTGCGCTGCCCGTCTGGGGGGTGTTTTCGCGGCGACCCAGTGCTTCCGAGCCAGGGGCGGGAGTTCCGAGGAAGAGCCAGATATAGGGAAAAGGGGACGGTAAAGCAAGTGTTTAGGGGTTAGTAGGGCAACCGGATGACTCTAGTATAGCGATTTGAGTGCTGGCGGGTCTGTGGCGCTTCGGAAGGGTGGATCCGCCGAATTTCCTAATGGGGATAGACGCCTCCTGGTGATCCCACGATGGCTCCCTGAGACAATAAAACGTGGTGTCGCTCCCGGTGGCGCAGCCGACATTGCCAAGGCATGACGGCGATGGCAACGACACCACAAACGGCCCCCGTCACTGGTGGCAGTGGGCCGACATCACCCGATTCGGAATCGTCGGGGGTGCGGACGCTTTGCGCCCATCAAACGTACAGACCGGCTAAACGCACGTAATGTGAGGTGTCTAGACAGGCCCCGTATATGTAAGATAGGTACCAGACCCTGGCGTGGTTGTTTGAGTGCATTTTTGATCGACATTTCGATGAAAGCTTGGCACGTCGTAAAATGATGACAAGCTGAGGTAATTAGGGGGTGACAGGTTTGGGGGGCCTCCCCACCGTTTCCACGGAGGGGGATCTCTTGGCCTGATCCCCGGGTGGCTCCCATAACCCCCTGAGACAGTAGGGAGCTCCCCTTTAGCCCTCTCGCACCTTATATGACCACTGCGAATGACCATGCCCCTTAATTGAATCAAAGGTAGCAATTAATCGGTGAAACAAGTTCATCGGGGGTGATTAATCAACCAGATGTAATCAGTGATAAATTCAGTATTTGGAATAATTGTTCGTTTAAGTGGTAATCAGTGAGTTGAAGTATTTAGGGGTTGGGATTATTGCCGTCCTGCACATAGGCGACACCAGCGGTGAAAAAGCACAGCATCGGCGTCATCATCTCAGCACGATGCTTTCTGATGGTTTAGATAACACCACGTACGTCTTCCCCTCCTACCAACACGAGCTATACTAAACAATAACTGTTGTGGCACCGTGTTTCCACTACACGTGATTTGCCAGAGCCAAATCACTATTCGGTCTATAACCACGCACTGTGGCGTTTACCCCTGGACTGCATATACATGTTGACAACAACACATGCATTATCCTGGGAAAATCAATTAGAATGGATCTGGATCTACCTATATACTTTTATTACTACATTTGTTACCTTTAAGCCTTTGCTTAACACTCCTCGGATTACTGTACCTGTACTACAGAATGCCCCCCAAACAATCTGACCGCAAGTCGGAGAACCAATATGAGAACCTTTCCAGTTCTACAGAGAATCCCGGTGGACCCGATTCTCAACAATAACAAACACGTTTTTTTACACAATTGGCCCACTTCACACATAGAAAATAAAATAATAGGCTAATCAGTCGATTAGGGTACGCTTTCAAGTTTGTACCATTTTAACCCCTCCCCCGTGTTTAGATATGATGACGACTGATCCTTGTTTAGACCTTCCTGATTGAACTCAAAGCCTACCAGCCTTAATTACAGCTACGCTGGACTGCCAACACCGACATCTCCGAAGCACAGCCTTTTTCTTATATCGTTTTCACAGTGCCAAGAAGCCGAGACCGGACAGCCCTGGTAGTTGTCAGCCACTCACACGCACCAAACGAAAAAAAAATCGGGGTGGTGCGAAAATTTGGGGAAGCGAGCCCAGCCGTGTTTGGCGCATATAAGAAAAACGCGTGAGCCACCGTGTCGCCTCCCACGCCCCTTGCTTACCACAAACAAGCCATGTCTGCTGTAGCTGCCACACCGGTTGAGGACGTGCCAGCGACGAAAGTGGAGGCTCCCGACAGCGCTACGGGCAATACCGTCGACACTGGCGTGTCTAATGACGTGAAACTGGCCTCGACTAAGGCCACACCGATCCCCTCTGGTGAGCCGGAAGCAAAGCCCGCCGCTACTACCAAGGACGAAAAACTGCTGGCTCCCGCTCCCAAGACTGTGACCAAGTTGACCCTGAGCGAATCGGCCAAGTTGGCTCAGCTCATCGCCCAGATCCCCAAGATCCTCAAACTGTTGGATAACCCCGAATATGACGAGGTGTTTGGCTACCGCATCAATACTGCCGACAAAGAATTTGTTGACGAAGTGATCAGAAACGAGATCTTGCTCAAGTTCTTGAAGGCGGACGAGTTTGAGGTTGCCACCGCCGCCGCCAGACTCAAGAACACGTTGAACTGGCGGAATAAGTTCCAGCCGCTTTCTGCCGCTTGGGATGAGAAACACAATGAGGGACTCACCAAGCTTGGGGTCATCACTGAGTTCCCTAACGGCAAACCGAACTTAAAGGTGGCTACGTTCAACTTGTACGGGAACATGCAATCGTTGTCTAAGCTCTTTGGTGAATTTGGCGACAAGACTTCCGATAAGCCGGGGTCCCAGTTCTTACGGTGGAGAATCGGATTGATGGAACGGGCGGTGTCGCTCTTGGACTTCACCGACGTCACCAACGACAAGTTAGCTCAGATCCACGACTACACTGGCGTCTCGATCTTCCGTATGGAAAAGAAGCAAAAGCAGAATACCAAGGAAATCATCGAGATTTTCGGCCACAACTACCCTGAGCTTTTATCGACCAAGTTTTTCGTCGGCGTTCCTGTGTTTATGAGTTGGGTCTTCTCCTTCTTGAAGACCGTGGGGATTATCAACAAGGAAACACTTAAGAAGTTCAACGTCATCTCGGGGACCAATTTGGCGGCGGAAGACGCGTTCCCGGAGTTGCCCAAGAAGTACGGGGGCAAACTTGATAAGGACGTTTATGCCTTGGACCTGAAGAATACCAAGATTCCTCAATATGGCCTTGAGTTAATCAAGAAGTTGGGGTCAGCGAAGATGCAAGAGGCTTTGGATGATGTTGAGTAATTAGCAATAATTAGGGGCTATGCTAAGTTTAATTTTACGAATGATCATGAATAATACTATATGAACCTGTCCGGACGTCAAGTACTACCGAGTGCGAGTTCCACCATCTTCAGTCCAACTTCACTAGTTAACGCAAGCCAATGAATAAGTACTTCTCGCCAAGGAAGTATGCTGGGTACGTTCTTTATTTCCGACTTTTTCCCTCTAAGTTGACGACGTATTGAGTGTTCAAAATACTCCGCATCAAATCAATAATCCAGCTAGATTATTCCGCCATGGACAAGCTATTTAGACTACCCGAACCTTAATGGAGAGAACTAAACAGACGCTTTGTGCAAATGCAGGGCGCTAGTGGGGCCAGATAAGGCCGCCGAAGCTCGCCTTGAGCAAATGAAAGCCTACAACATTGTTGCACTGAAAACACTTTGTAAAGTTTATTTTTTACCATGTACTCAATCAAAGTTCTCACGTGTCAGCGAGTTGATGAACCTATTGTAACGAAGTCGACTTTCACTCGGCTATCGGCTTTTATAATGTTATCGTCTACCGGCTTTTGAAATCTTCTCGGCTGACAATTGATCCTGCAATTACCGATCATTCCTGCACAGTAATTATCGGCAAAATATCCCTATATCCTATATATAACGGAAGTAAGTTAATATTGCTTGAACTTCTCTGCTTCTCACAATAACCCACCCATGTACACATAGATAATATCTATGTAACAAAAAGGACGTTTTTACCCTTCTTTTTTATCCTATATTTTCAACATTGCCTTAACTACTTTAAATCCAACGTTGACTTGCCCAGAAACACATTAACTATACTTTAGACGCCAAAGAAAATTATCAAGTTGTATAGAACTCTTCTCGACTTTCCGTGATTTTATTAGAATTTTTTTTATTTTTCGAAAAAAATTCTGATAATATGTTTTTGCTATCTCGCTTATCATTTGAACAGTGTACATGACAGTAGTTATCTCCAATGAAGTGGTTTACACGACCAAAATGTAAGGTAAAAAGCGTACATATGATATGTAGACGCAACACTTATATGTAGGCCGATTTGCAAGCATGATTTGTCCTTGTGTCAACCCCTAAAAAACGTGTCAAATTGAATAGACATGCTCATAAATTATAATGATGCTGAATAAATAGTGCTAGAAATTCTGGAATCTCATATTTCAGCTCAAATTGTGGTGTTCCGCAGCTCTCTTGATACACCTGCATATAGACAATCTACATTGATGAGGAAATAAACTTCTCTCTTCATTGTTACAAACATCACAGGTCAGTTTCAATGCTCACTGAATGTAATAGACTACGCTACAGACGCATAGCGGTCCGAAAAAGAAAATTGCCAAAAAAAAAAAAAAAGTTTTTATAGGTACCTCAACTATGTGAAATTTGTTGTAGATCCACCAGTTATGACGTGAACTTGCCCAATTATTTATCTACTATACTTTCAGTATCAAAGAATGTTTTGGAGCAATCAGATTGACTCTAGCAATTTTTCCTAATTTTATATCACCCTTTGTAATTGTTTTCAACTGTTTTTCCATTTTTTTCTTTTTTGGTTTTCCATCGAAAGTTTGAGCAATCCTGAATATTCCCTACGCTTCTGACTGCTCTCAGCGGTGGTTGGGGCTATAAAGATTGTCTTGATGTTCACTACATATGCACCTTTGATTGTATGCAGGGTTGGTGTTTAAATGCAAGACGCAGAAGACATCACTGATTTCTCTGTCGATCTATACTGTGACTCAGTGCTCCTAAGTGTTCTTGTATTGCTTCCATGTACTTGTTGTTTAAGGACCTAAAAGTCACACTAATGACGGTTCTAACGTTGTTAGTACGCAATATGCCCAAACCATCAAAATTAATTCGATGGGAGTATGAATCGAAGCAATATACAATAGAAGTGAAGCAGTACACAATAGAAGTGTGGCTATTTTGGTAAATGATGGAAAGTGTTCTTAGATTCACCAATCAATCAACCAAACCCTCCAATTAATTCCCTCTATGAGTTTTGACTGAAAATACCTAGTTCAATTCCCGTGAATGACATTATTAATTTAGGCGGGTAAGCAGTGACTCTTGTGTCTACATTGAATTAAAATAGTAAGATGAATGGACCGTTTTTAAATTTAGGCAGATTAGTCATTAACTACACAAATACCAGCGGGGGTGAAAGATTTGTTTTAAAACTTAGGAGTTCGTGACTATCAGAACTTGTATTCTTCATGGCCACAGGCAATCCTCGAAATCAAATAATTCCTGTCTAATGTGAGTTGCGACTGTTAGGGGACTCCACTCGATGGTTCCGGCATATAACCATAATGGCCCATGACTCATTTAACGTCATTCTCCTTCGGCAAAAACTAACAATTAGGTCATTTAGTTATTGTTGTGTTCTCTATATAGATTACATCTAGTTGATTCACTGCGTCTTTGTGATCCGGAGAATGCCGACGGGTGTCTTCGGAGTTAGGCGCTCCCTGTTCATCGCGCCTCCCCCACAATCTCGTAAATTCTGTGTCACTTACAAAATTTATCGGATGTATGGTCAATTGAAAACCGTAGAGCATACTAATTGTAATTGACCAAAAAAACTACCATCAAGTATGTGATGTGACACTACTGTCTCGGATCCTTCGCATCAACGAGCCACTCGGTAAATCCCGTTGCCCAAAGCAAAAATGGAGTCGATCACCGTATTGTTACCCTTAATTAGGCGAAGGATACCCAATTGAAATCAATTCAAGTTAGCCAATGATGTCAATACTCTGCCGATGATGACTCATGGTCATCACGATAGCAAACGACGTATCACTATTACCTATAACGTACTGCCTAAGACTTAAGGTTCACTCGTGTCCCTTTAATACTACCTATCTCGCCTCCCCTGGTCCTATGTCCGAGCCACAGTATTCCCCTCTTCAAAGTTACCGTCCACGGAACCGTCCCCACAAACGGTGCGCACTGAAAAATTTTCGACCACCTCCCTCCCTCCTCACGAACACCCACACCTTTTAGTGATGCTGGAGGCCGCGGAAGAAGCCACCGCCGTCCCCGTGATCAACGTGCGGGTGACGCTCCCCGAGTGTGTCACCGCCGCCGACAAAGTCGAGATCCCCTTCACCGGCGACCAGCTGGTGGGCGACTTGCGCCAGTACCTCGCCGCCCTCCCCGTCGCCCGCAACTTGACCCACTACCGCGTGGTCATTGGCGGTGCCGAAGTGACCGACGACACCGTGTTCGGTGATATTGGTGGCGACGGCGTCGACGTGGCGATCAAGGAAAAGCCTTACACGTTGCTGGCGGTGTACGACCAGATCACCAAGTTCCGCCAGACGGTGGGGTTGCACTACTTGGACCGGGTGCTGAACGACTTGTCGGTGCAGCTGGGGGCGTCCAAGATCAACACGCTCGGTTTGAAGCCCGTCGGCGGCCCTACTGAAGAGGAAGAGGCCAAGAAGGCCGTCGAAGAAGAACTGGATAAAAAGGAGGACCAGCCGGCAAAGAAGTTGCTGGAAACCGAACAGGAACTCTTGCAACTGGTTACCGCTATTCCCGAGCCGCTGTCGTTGCAGCAACAGGCCGCCTACGCCACCACCGTCGACCAATTGAAGTGCCCCATCCGCTCGATCATGGTGCTGCAATGGCTGCCGGTCCCCGCTCAACAACGTCTTAAGGGTGACTTGCTCTACTTGACCATCCAGACGTTGGAAGAAGAGACGTTTAACATCACCTGTCACGTGCTGGGTTTTTTCGTCAACCAATGCCTGAACCACACCTTCAACCCTCTGCTTAAAGTGAACGAAAAGGGGAAGTTCCACAAGGAGTACCTCTTGTACAACCTTGTCGCCAAGTTGCTGGCGCAGTTTGAGCCGGCGCTCGAGGCATTCGACGCCACTTTGACCCTGCTGACGGACTTGCCAGAAACCTACTTCTTGCCCACTGCCGGCTTCACTGCCTGCCCCTGGGTCGCCGAAGCCCACGCTCAAGCGATTAAGCCCGACATTTCGCGTCTGCAATTGCCCCTCATCGCTAACGGCGTTGACGGCGCCGACTACGTCAAGGACTGGAACGAAGAAGTGCAAGCGGTTAAGGAATTGCCGACGCTGCTGATCGAAGAAAGAGTGTTGAGAGAACACCTCTTGCTCAAGACTTTGCACGAATTCTCCGTCGCTGCCACTCACGAGCTGGTGAACATCATCCACGAAAACGTCCCCGCCATGAACCCCGACGACGAAGCCAGACGCCAGATCTACTTGCGCAACGGCATCTTCTACTCTAACGGTGGCGTTGACGTTGACAACTACCCGGAAACCGGTGGCGACGCCGCAGCCTGGTACTTGAGCGGTAAGGACTTGAGCACCGTGCAAGTGCTCAACAAGTTGATGACGCTGGTGCTGGGCCAAGACGTCCACACCGTGGCCACCTGTGCTGTCGACTACATGGGCCACCGTGTCATTGCTCAGGCCCCCGTCCCCGGTATCTTTAGCCAACCGCCCGAAGACGTCGAAGCGGAAGAACGTGTCGTCTACGGGTTGTCGCTGGACAAGCTGGTGGTGGAAGCCGACCCTTCGTTCGAGGAACCGCTCAAGAGAGTGGCTGAAATGTTGCACTTGAAGCCTCACACCGTCGGCGACAAGAAGCTTGTGGTGTCGCAAGACTTCAAGGGGATCAACGGTACCGACCAAAGAAAGTATTTGATCGACACTTTCCGCGCCACCCCCCGCGACATTGAGTTCATCGAAGCCCACTGGGACCCCAAGAACCCCGAGTCGCTGTACCCTCACGCTGAGCCGCTCTTGCGTCTTGAAGCCGTCGACTTGTGGTGGCGCCAAAACGTCTCCGAGCTCCTCAAGGGGGTCAAGGAAGGCGAACCCACTCCCGACCTTGCCAACAAGTTCTTGCTTAACCCTGACGCTTTCGCTCCTGGCGTTAAGACGTCGCCCGAAGACGAAGCCGACGTTCGCGCCGTGTCTAAGTTCGTCAAGGAAACCCTTATCGGCGAATGGGTTAAGGCCATCCCGCAAATGGTGGCTCCTTTCGACGGTGCTAACTTGACCCGTCAATTGCACGACCGCGGTATCAACATGCGCTACCTTGGTTTCATCGCCGACGAGATCCAAGCGGCGCTCGCCGCCCACCACTCCGTCGAAGCCGAGCAAATCAAGGTTAACGTCGCTCGTGCCGAAGAAGTGCAAAAGGAACAAGAAGCTAAGTTGGAAGCGGAAAAGAAGCGCCGCGCCGACCTTGCCGAAGCTCGTGCCCAAGCATTGAAGGAAGGTAAGGAACCTCCTGTCGAAGAAAAGGAAGAAGAGGAAGAGAAGCCTGAAGACCACAAGATCGAGGATACTAAGGCTACTTTCCACGGTGCCGTCGCCAACTACACCACCGTGTACCGGTTGGCCGTTCAAGAAATGGTGTCGCGTGCCGCCAAGCACGTGTTGCGCTCGCTCGGCGCCGACGTGCCCAAGCCTCTCTACGCGGCGTTTGTGGCCCACTTCCACAACTGTCTCTTGCTGGAAGTTACTGGTACCGTGGAATTGGACGCCACCACCAAGGCGTTGTTCCCCGAACAGCAAGCGTTCTTTGAGTTGGACGCTGCTAAGGTGTCGCAATTGATCAAGCAAGTGGTTCTTCAAAGATTCCGCTTCCAACTCCCCGACGACTGGCGCCAACAAGTGCCTGCTCAAGTGTTGTTGAGAGAGATTGCTATCAAGTTCGGTATCCAATGGAAGGCTCAGGACTACGCCTTCACTCAGCAAGCGTTCGACGCCGCCAAGCAAGCGCTGGCGTCGCCTGAACCCGAAGCTGCCGCTGCTTCCGCCAAGAACGGCAAGAAGGACAAGAAGAAGGGTAAGAAGCAATCGGCTAAGGTTGAACAAGTGGCTGAAACCCGCACTCTGACTTTTGTCGCCCTGGACATCTTGGCCTTTGTCCCCGTGATCAAGGACTCGCAATACAAGGCGCAGCTTGTTGACGAGTTGTACGCTTCTGCCCGCGCCCACATCGCCAACGAAGACAAGGAGATCGGCTCGCAAATCTTGGGCGACTTGGTCACCATCGAGGAACAAATGTACTCGCGTGTTCACAAGGAAACGGCGCAGTTCTACCTCAACATGTCGCAGCTGTTCGGCGAAGTTGATGCTACTTCGATCCGGGCCGCCGCCATGGCTCGTAAGGCGATTGCTGTTGCTGAGCGCACGTTCGGTCCCGACTCGTTCGACCTGGTCAGAGCCTACATCAACGCCGCCTACTTGGAAGCGCAAACCGGCGGTGCCGACGGCATCGCCAACGCCCTCAAGATGTACCGCCACGCCGTGTCGGTGATTGCCGACATCTACGGCACTGCCGACCACCCCGCGGTGATCTCGACGTTGACGCTGTTCGCCGACTCGTTGGTGCACCAGCGCTACCTCACCGCCGCCGCCGAGGTGATGGCGCTGTGCCTTGAGCTGCTGATCCGCGTCCACGGGGACGTGTCGGAAATGACCGGGTTCATCTACTACCGCTTGGCCAACATCGTCGTCAACATCTCTACCGACGAGTACGCCGCGGCGCAGAAGTACTTTGCCCACGCCGGCGACATTTTCGTCAAGCTTTTGGGGCCCGACGACCCCTTGCTGAAGGAGGCGATGACCACTGCCACCAACTTGGCCGCCTACCTCAAGTTCACTGAGATGCAAGCCGAAGCCAAGAAGCACAGCCAGGCCCATGAGGCTAAGGCTAAGGCTAAGGTTAAGCCCGCTGCTGAACCCCAGGTGAAGAAGGGTAAGGGTAAGAAGCACACCCAAACTGCGCCTGACCCCGCCATCGCTTCGCAATCGGTGGACGACATTTTGAAGTACATCGAGGGCACCTCGGGGTCGAAGAAGAAGCTGAAGAAGAAGAACTAACTCTGTAAATAGAAACCGCTTTCGGTTTATCAAAATAAATATCCTGTATTTTTGAATCGCTTGTAGATGTGGTACCCATTCGACTTGATTGAATATTGGTGCTTAATCTTAGTTTTTCCATCTTTGCTCTTATTGAAGTCTAAGGCTCCATTGATTACCTTTTAAGTATTGCTACCAACCATGACTATACCCATAAATATTCACCAATTCAAGCCTCAAACTATTCCAAATGGCATAAACAATAACAATTAACATATTCACAATTCCATCATTATTTAAGATGTTTACAGTCGAGGTCTTGCTTCCGCGTATGGAGACGCGATCACTACTTGAGGCGGTGGTGGTGGCCAGGCAGTCACTCACCCTCCCCGAGCCTCCAATAACCCTCGAAGGAGAGCTGGCTCTCCTTGTGTTCCCCGATAACCGCCAGCTACGCCACGTGGTGACCGAATTAGCCCCGAAAGCAGTGGTGGTTAGTGGATGGCAATGCGACCTGAGCCAGGAGCTCATGGACGCCCTTGACGCCCTCAGCCACTCCCAAGAGCTCATAGACGCCGTGGTGATTGATAACATATCCCTATTCTACTGGGAACTCCGACAATTGCCTACAACGTCGGCGACGGCGTGGTATACCAATTTGAACCGCCACGTCCAAAGACTAAACAGTTACGGAATCCCCGTGGTGGTCACCATGATGGACCATACTATCGACAGTGGTTATAACGGCGAGTTTACTGAGCCTGACGTTACCCGGTGGCTGGACGTGCTGGCGGTGCCCGTTGCCTTTGCCGAGCGGTTTGATAAAGTGGTCTACATTTCCACTGGTACCGTGGTGGACATGTCTCGAAAATCGTAATAATTTAACTCTATATGCAACAGTTACATGAGCGTCAAGTCGCCGAACTTTTCCTTGTAGCCGGGCACTTCCCACTTACCGTTCTTGACCATGTAGGTGACCTTCTTGTCCAAGTCCGAAGCGGCGGCGACGTCGTCGACGGTCAATTGGTCGAAGGGTCTCGCCGACTCGATGTCCTTCAAAGTCGCTTGCAATTGCTTGATTTCCTCGGTGACGGACTTCTCGGTCAACTTGGCGTTGTCGACGGCGGCGTTTTCAAAGATCTCGATGTTGGCGATCACCTTGGACACGTCGGGCTTGGCCGGGGTGAACGACTTGACGTACTTTTCCACTTCGTCAATCACCTTCTGGTTGGACAACACCTTGCGGTAGTGGGCAAAGTCGACGGTTTGCGGCTGGGCCTCGAGGTCCAACACCGCCTTCTTGGCGTCGTCGTTTCTCTTCTTGAACGCCGACAACAGCGCCGCGGTTTGCCCGGTCAACCCGAGCGACGAGATCACTCTCGACCATTCGATCTTGGTGGCGGCTTGCTTGGCAACGTTAGACATCCTTAGTGGTAAGCGGTGAGCTGGGTTGGTTTATCGCTTGAAAAAAAACCTCAGGTGCGATCGTCGGAGCGTGGTTGTGATTGGCCCCCGGTCACATGATGGGCCGAGACAAGTGCGAACGCGAACCAAGACAACACCAAGACAAGCCATGAACTGAAAAATACTAAGGGACGGTTAAATGGCAATTCAATGAGCTATGTCAAGGGACTACTTTAATGGGAAGTGATTGAATTATCAGTAGCCCATCTCTTCAATCCAATCTCATCACTTATAGCACCGTCTATCATGACCTCTTACGGGGTAACACTCAAACATCAATGCTACAATGCTAGCCCACATTTGACCACTCAAAAATAGCACTGGACGCGCTCCAAAACTCAGCAAATTTAACAACCGATACCATGGCATTTCAGATGCAATTGATTGAGTCTGTCTGTTCTCCTCGTGGCGTTCGTCCTGGTAAACCTCTATTGTGGCCCGTCCACGGAGAATATTCCATGTTCGCTGGGGTTCGAGATAGACAGGCCCATAATGAGCATAATCAGTAACATTAATGGGATAACTGGTGCCATTGAATGTGAATAACCGACATGAGCCCATACCTGTAATTGGAATAAGTACAATGATTAATTCTCTCAGTTTCTGTGATTATCCTATGCTATTACACGTCTATATACTGTCTCTATGCATCAAACACCATCGTCACCACCGCGTTGCGCCCCTCGATCTTATCCAGAAGCCAGCTGCCCAACCGGTGCTCCTTCAGCGTCAATATCATCACCGCCACTTTGCCGTCGCCAAGCTCTTCCAGCGTGATCAGCACCACACACCCTCTCACTTGCACTTCGCCAATGAGCTCGAACTTACGCAATTGCAGTTCCTGGTCCAATTTCCATACTTTCACTTGGCCCAGGTACGACCCAGTGAAAAACACATCGGAATACGGGATGGCGTGCACCGCGGTGATCCAGTACGGCTGGGGTCGAGGGATATCGGTTTCGGCAGCGTCACGCTCAGCAGTGGCTTCTAACGTGGTCATTTGCGGCTCGACGCCATGAGCTAATCTTGCCGTGAACAACGGCTTCTTCTTCGAAAGCGACCACAACAGCACGTTGCCGTTATCGCTCCCGGTGACGAAATGGGTCTCGTCGTTCATCAGCACACAGTCAAGCAGCCCTTCAAAGTAATCCTCGGTCACCAGCAACTTCTTGGGGTTGTCCCCGCCTCTGAAGGTGAGCCGCAGCTCCTCGGCGATCTTCCAGTAGTTGGCGCTCTTGTCGCGAGCCCCCACCAGCACACACGTCTCTCTGGCTAGAGCACAGATATCGGTGATCTGGTCCTGGTGGCCGTAAAGGATTTCGAGTTGCTGGAACTGGTTAATCGAGTAGGTTCGGATCTTTAAGTCCAGACAGGCGGCGTAGAGCTGGTCGGAGCCGCGGCGGAAGGTGATGGCGAGGACGGCGCCCCGAGTCCTAAGCACCTTCAAACACGTCATCAGATCCGACAGCCAGATGATTAAGTGGCCGTCTTGAGTGCCAGTGACGACAAACTTTGGCAGCGCCGCCACACACGTGAGCTCAGTGTTATAGCTTAAGGTTTCGTCTTGGGCGCACGCCTGGCGCACCGAGGTGTGCTTAACTCTCACAAGCTTTCCCTGGTTGCCCTTGTGAGTATACTTGACGAGTTGGCCGTCTTTCAGCACCACGTATACAGCATTGCCCGAGGCAGCCACCCCGGTGGGGGCGCGGCACCCCATTCTCGTCGTCTTCGCCGGCACTTCGCCCAACTGCGCCGCAATCTTATCGCCGATAAACTTGTACACATACCCTTTCTGTTCGGCAACGTCGGTCTGCAATCTCTGGGCGATCAACTCGCGGTCGAGGTCGGCGGCGTCGAAGTCGGTGCCGTCGTGGTCGTGGCCGGTCAAGTTGTCCAAGTACTGCTGCGCCAACCGCCGCCGCTTATCGGTGGCCAGCTCGCCGGCAAACTCTTCGTCGGATTCAAGCTGGTCGTCAGGAACGTCGTCAACGTCGGCGGCATCGGGAGTATCGCCGTCGTCGTCGCTGGCCAGCAGAATCTCATCGTCAGGCAACGCTCGGGCGGGCGCAGCCTTGGTGGAGCGGCTGCGCTTGGCTCGTGACGACGACGGGTCACGCACGTCCCGCCGCTTCCGCTTGGGCTCTTTGAGGAATGGGTCGGCCATAGCGTCTGGTTGTGTTGTTTGGTGGTGTGGGTGGGGAAGGGCGAAAGAAAGATGGGTGTGGGTGTGGGTATAGGTTTCGATGCGATCGAAGTGCGCCCGCGATGAGGTCGTGCGATGAGATGGAGTGGCGGTGAAATTTAACGGAAGGAGGGGTAAAACGGAAATGGGAGGGGGTGGTATTTGAAGGTAAAGTTATGTAGAGTTTATTGGTATGAGGTTTGAGTTTGTTAGTTAAGATTTGGGTGATTTTAGAGCGATGCTTCTTTGCCGCACTATACTCACTATACTAAGGACTACAAGTTGGATAAGTAGTGATGGTTTACCAGAGAGAGCAACTAGATTTCATTCAAGAGTCACGTTTTAGTGAGTTCATCGATTAGTTTTCCCTCATTACTTTGGCTCATTATGGTATTTTGGCGGTAGACTTAGCAAGTTTAAACTCATCAGGAAACCGAGAATATCAATGTTTTCATCATTAATGATGAAATATTCAACTTGATAAGTCTCAGTTGGTCATTGTGCCCCAACATATCTTGTGCATCCTTGATTGAATCGCACTATAAACGGAATGAAGGGCTAAAGCATCAATCAGATGATGAGAAACCCTTATACTATGTTACGAAGTTACAAGTAGAATATAATTAAGGAAGGAGTGCTCAATCTTTAGGCTGATCTACATCTCGGCCACACCACCATGACCATAATAAATACTCTCAAACCACAATTGCCGGAATACGTTAAACACTTGGCCGAAGCACTAGGAAACCAGCACCGAGAGTCTTTAGATCACTCAAGTTTGATGTTCTTAAGCCGTGAGAACGGTAACTATTCGCATACCTGGTGGGGTGGGTCGTTCAGTTTATGATCTCTTTGCCGACACAAGCCAGCAGGTATAATCTTCCTCTTCGCAAGCTTCAATCAGGATTCAAAATCAAGCCCCACAAATCCCAAGGAGAGCAGGCATACTCTGACCGGGGGTGGCTAGTGAGAAGACAAATCTAGCAGCTGCGGGGGCCACCTGGGTGGGGAAATAAAGTGCGGAGTGCGAGAGCCTGGAGTGTCTACGAAAAGTAAGGAATCCGAGATCACTGACAATAAGAGACTCATTCAACCAAAGTCATGGTTTGAACTCGTAGAATATGTAGCTCTATTGTGTATGCTGTTGGTGGCCAAGTGCTTCACCTACTACTTATTTCAAGCTCAAACCAATACCGCCACCACCCTACAATTACTCTGAAATACCATTTTTATAGTGTCGCCAGGACACGTATATACCTCTAGAACTTCGACTTACTCTCAAACAACGACCCTTCCTGGTACAACTCGTCAAACAACGGCTTAAAATGTTTCGTGGCCACCTGCCGCTTCAACTTCGACGTCGGCGTCAAGAAGTCGCCGCCAGCAGCACCCAACGGCATGTGGGCAAACCGCATGTTCTTCACCTTCTCGTAGCTCTGCAATCTGTCGCCCATGTTCTGGTTCATGTATCCAATCACCTTACGCTTCACTTCAGGCTCATTCAACAACTTGATCGTCGCCTCGTAGTCGTCACACTGGCGTCCAAGAATCTTCGAAACGTATTTCGTCATCAAGTTCTCGTCCAAGCCAATGACACCCACCAAGTAGTCGCGGTGGGAGTCGCCGTACACGAAGAGCTGGGTGATGATGGGGTTGATGGCGATGTACAAGTTCTCACACCGTTCGGGGGTGACGTATTCGCCTTGGGCAAGCTTCAAGTAGTTTTTGACCCGGTCAATCACGCTCATCCGGTTCAGATCTTTGGGGTTAACCCACGCCACGTCCCCCGTGTGGAACCAGCCGTCGGCGTCAATTGCCTTAGCCGTCTCCTCAGGGTTCTTGTAATAGCGTTCAAAGATCTGGGGGCCTCTAAGCAAAAGCTCACCCCTAGGACCGTTGGGATCATTCGCCACATACCCCATTTGCGGGAGTTCTTTGAGTTTCATTTCCGTAGTAATGGCAATCGCCCCCAGTGAGCCCGGTTTAACATCGTACGCAGGGGAAGTAGACATCCCAGCAAACGTTTCCGTCATCCCGAACCCTTGAGATACACCGACGTTCAACGCAGCTTTAACGAACTGGATCAGCTCGGGGGCAGTAGGCGCCGAACCGGTGGAGAAAGAGATGAGGCGGTCCATGCCAAAGTGCTCTCTAAGCGGAGCAATAATGGCATCGGCCTCAGCGTCAACACCAGGGTCGCCTTCCTGGATTCTCTGGAGCGCCATCTTGCGATCAATGGCCCATTTGAACCGTTCCCGAACTTCAGCATCGGGGTGGTTAATCGTCAACGCCTTGATCTGAGCTTCTAAACGCAGAAACACCCTGGGAACAAACGCTAACACATGGGGACGGAGAAGCTTAATATCCTCGAGAATCGAGGCGAGGGTATTAGTCTTGGGGTAGCCGATTTGGGCTCCTTTAAACAAATTAGAGTGGCACACCGATCTCTCGTAAATGTGGGCTAAGGGAAGGAACGAGTAGGCAGTGTAGTTCTCCAAGTTGTTGCCCACAGTGACCCGCAACATCAGCCCTGAAACAGCCAGCTTATGCTTCAATTCAACCCCTTTAGGCATCGTTCCCGACGTACCCAGGGTAAAAGAAATGGTGTATAACGTTTCGGCATTAGGCGGGATGGGAGGAAGTCTTGACGCTGCTCCCATCGCTTCCACCTCCTCAAAATCGTACACGGCAATGTTAGCTTCACGGGCTTTTTCCCTAAACCGAATGTCCAGCGGTCCCAAAAGGTCCATCAGCACCAACGCCACAAGCTTAGCCAACAGCTGAGGGTGCTGTTTCTTCAAATCAACGAGCTTACTGATGTTAGACAACGTCCCCACCACTACGGGCAGTTCCGTCAACAGCAAAATGTACTCAGAAGCGTCGGGACCAAGCAGGTCGTAGAGAGCGGTGTTGCACACCGAGTAAGCGACACAGGCGTAGTCGGTGATCACCCACTCGGGCTTGTTGTGCGAGTACATCGCCACCACAAACGGCAGTTCCGTCGCCTTGGGGTCGTAGTCGTAATTGTCTGAGGGAGACTTATACGGGTTGTTAGCCAAAATAAAGAAAAGCCCACTGCCAAAGTTTAACCGGCGCTCATAGAACTGACGGTAAGTCTGCCATTGGTAGTCGCCATAGGTGCCATCATACAAGCGGGGACGAGTGCCCAAAGCGGGCTTATCGGCGTGCCAGGTCAGCGCACACTCAAACATGTCGTAGAGGGTCGCCACCTGAGGATGGGGGCGGTTCACCAACTGGTGGGGCAGCGACTTGTTGCGATACACGGCCAGGTACCCTGGTTGGGCCAGATTGGGTAACGCCACTGCTTCGTGGGCCCCTTGTAACGGGTAGGTCGCCTTGATGTACTCCCTGATCTTCTGGGGCAGAAACCCCTCGACCACCGCCGTTTGCTGCTGAGTGGACATAATTGGGATAGGAACTAATTGGGAGATGGAGGCCCCGTCCGTATTTGAAGGTGGAGTTTTGTGAGCCCTGGACTATTAGTCAAAGCACGTATAGGAGTTTAACCGCAGTGGGAAG